>NC_041382.1:756537352-756538177 GCF_002162155.2 Triticum dicoccoides
CCCCCGCCCGCCGGCGCCCTTGCCTCCCCCGCCGTCGCCATCGCCAGACGCCCCCGCTGTGAGCCGCTGCGCCGATCCGGCGCTGTTTTGATTTTGTATTAGATTAATTTTTTGTTCATATATATAATGTATATTTGTATGTATGTGGCTATATGTAAGTTCAGAGCATGTTTTTTATTAGATTAATTTCTTATTAGATTTATTACATTAATGTTTTTGTTCATATATGTATTTTTTGTTCATATGTGTATTAATGTTTTTGTTGCATATATGTAATTTTTTTCAATGTATATATGTATGTGGTAGCTATATATGCATGATGAGGGGGGTGGGGGTCGATATACCCCCTCCCCGACAACATGAGAGAGGGACGAGGGGTCGAGAGAACTAAATAAGAAGAAGAAGAGGAGAGGAAGAAGAGGAGAAATAAATAATAAGAAGAAAAAAGAAGAAAAAGAAATTCTATTTTCTCTTCTTCTCCACTATTCCTTTCTTCTTCTCCTCTTTTTTTTCTTTTTTTTCTTTGATCCTCTCCTCTAGCTATTCCTTTCTTCTTCTCCTATTTCTTCTTCTTCTTCTTCTTCTTCTTCTTCTTCTTCTTCTTCTTCTTCTTCTTCTTCTTCTTCTTCTTCTTCTTCTTCTTCTTCTTCTTCTTCTTCTTCTTCTTCTTCTTCTTCTTCTTCTTCTTCTTCTTCTTCTTCTTCTTCTTCTTCTTCTTCTTCTTCTTCTTCTTCTTCTTCTTCTTCTTCTTCTTCTTCTTCTTCTTCTTCTTCTTCTTCTTCTTCTTCTTCTTCTTCTTCTTCTTCTTCTTCTTCTTCTTCTTCT
>NC_041382.1:756538284-756575372 GCF_002162155.2 Triticum dicoccoides
AACGAGGGTGTCGAGGATCGCCGAGGGGGCGAGGGTCGGGAACTAGGGTAGAGGGTCGAGGGTCGTTAAGGGGTCAAGGGTCGAGGGTTTCAGGGTCGAGGATTCGAGGGTTCTATAGGGTCGAGGGTCGAGGGTTCCAGGGTCGTCTAGGGGTCGAGGGTTCCAGGGTCGTCGAGGGTTCGAGGGGTCGAGGATCACCGAGGGGTCGAGAGAGGTTTCCTAGTGTCAAAGTATTGAAGAAATCCATGCCTTCATCATTAGCCGGAAGTAACCAGGGCATGTTGGTACGAAGTTCTGCAAAGTTGTTCTAGAATGGAGTCCCGGATAGGATAATCCGCCTTTTGGTACGAATTCAGCAAAGGCCTTCCAAATAGCGTTATTCGGAAGGCTCTTGCTGAACTTTGTACCAAAAATTGAATTATCCTATCTGGGACTCCGTTCCAGAACAACTTTGAAGAGCTTCGTACCATCATGCACATGTTACTTTCGCCTAATGATGAAGACATGGTTTTGTTGAATCCTTTGACACCACGCAACCTCCCGACCCCTCGGCGATCCTCTCGAACATGAGAGGAAGAAGAGGATCGCCGAGGGGTCGAGGGTTCCAGGGTCATCGAGGGTTCGAGGGGTCGAGGATCACCGAGGGGTCGAGAGAGGTTTCCTAGTGTCAAAGTATTAAAGAAATCCATGCCTTCATCATTCTCCGGAAGTAACCAGGGCATGTTGGTACGAAGTTCTGCAAAGTTGTTCTGGAATGGAGTCCCGGATAGGATAATCCGCCTTTTGGTATGAGTTCAGCAAAGGCCTTCCAAATAGCGATATTCGGAAGGCTCTTGCTGAACTTTGTACCAAAAAGCGAATTATCCTATCTGGGACTCCGTTCCAGAACAACTTTGAAGAGCTTCGTACCATCATGCACATGTTACTTTCGCCTAATGATGAAGACATGGTTTTGTTGAATCCTTTGACACTAGGCAACCTCCCGACCCCTCGGCGATCCTCTCGAACATGAGAGGAAGAAGAGGATAAAAAAAGAAGAGGAAGAAGAAAAAAAAGAGGAGAAGAAAGAATAGAGGAGTTCTTCTCCTCTATTCTTTCTTCTCCTCTTTTTTTTTCTTCTTCTTCCTCTTTTTTTATCGGGAACGAGGGTCGTCGAGGGACATAGATGTAGTGTCGTCGTTGTCGATATATACCCCCTCCCGATAGCTTACTATGATTAGGTAGCTAGTTCTACGTTTGGCACTAATATATCCATCTGCCATGTTCGAATAATAATTGCCATGTTGTAAATATTTGTAGAAACTATGGACACCGCCCTAGACGAAGCAAAAGAAGCATTGTTGAGGGACATAATCGCAGAAGGAAAAGTGATGCCGTCTCGTTGTTTCTCAACGAAACCGATGGTCTGGAAGGAGAGGGTGAACAAGCTGGCTACGGTCACCTAATGCCGGTGCAAGAAGAAGAACATGAGGACGGCTCCGGTGACCCAATGCCGGTGCAAGAAGGAGACCGTGACGACGGCTCCGGTGACCGAACCGAGTCCGTCCAGGTATATATATTAGTTAAGCCTGTGCTGACTAGCTGATTGATGCATTCATTGTTTTGGTATGTACACATATTAATTAAGTCTTTGTTCTTTTTTCTAGCCCTCCAGATCGAGCACAACTTCGGTAAAGAGACGAGGCCCGAAGAAAAAGTTGAGCTCGGATGAAAAGTTTGAGATCATAGCAATCGCGCCCGACGGCCAACCGATTGAACCCCTCCGGACAAAGAGCGCATTTGTTGCTCAGTGCGGGGTTCTGGTTAGGGACAAGATCCCGATAAGCATCCAGTAATGGTTTAAGCCGGCTACAAAAGACCCTGAGGTGTCTTATGCCAATGATATGCAGAAAAATGATCTTTGGACTGAGCTGAAGTCAAATTTCACCCTACCGCCAGAGGATAATCCAAAGAACCCAGTTAAAGAGAAATTAATCAAGTCTTTTGCTCTTAAGAGGATGGCAGAACTATTCAGGAGGTGGAAGAAAGAGCTGAATAAGTTTGTCAAAAATAATGAGACACCAGAATTCAAGGGCAGATATGAGATGATCAGAGATCACTGGCCCGCATTTGTGGCCCACAAGACATCGGAAAAGAGTAAGAAGATGTCGGCGACAAACAAGCAAAATGCTGCGAAGAAGAAGCTTCACCATCGCACGGGGTCAGGTGGCTACCTCGTAGCCCGACCTAAGTGGTCCAAGACTGAGAATGATATGGTTGATAAAGGGATCAAACCAGAGACAATTAACTGGCCAGACCGTTGCCGGACTTGGTTATTCGAGGCTGACGGAACCTTGGACCCTGTAACAGGGAAGTGCATTTAGACGAACGATCAAATGGACATACCAGTCAGGAAGCTTAAGTAGTATATCAAAGCAGCGCAGGAAGGGACGTTCTTTCCAGACAGAGAGAACGACGAGCTCACAATGGCCCTCGGGAATTCTGAGCACCCTGGACAGACACGAGGCACGCCAGGCTCCATTCCGTGGAAGGTTGGGTTTCCGGACACAGGCGGTTACAAATCCCATGAGAGGAGGAAAAAAGTGCAGCAGACCCAAATGCAGGCGTTGCAAGCAAGGGTAGACGCGATAGAGGAACGAGAAGCAAATCACAGCAAACGTACTGCCGAAGCCTCCCCCGAAGCTACCCCGCCATCTCAGTGCAGAAGCAGCGTGGCTTCCACCGAGATGCTTCAGCCGGAGCATGCCTTGACGGCTCCTGCCAGCTATCCCGTGGATGCTATCACGGAGTCTCAAAATTGCCACCTTATGACGCAATGGATGAATTTGAAGGTCAAGGCGGCTGTTGGCTCTGTTTATCCTACTGAACCCGGCGCAACTTTTCACTGCCGGCCGATTCCAGAAGGATATGCTAGGGTGATGGTGGATGAAATAACGGAGGGATTTGAGGACCTCCAGCTTGACCACCCTACCGGTGAAGGGGAGACTCGGCTGGGGTCTGCTCTGAAGACTCCATGCCTATGGCGAAAGGAGCTCATCAACCTTCCGAACTGGACGCCTCCGCCTCCTCCTCCTCCTCCGGCGAGTCAGGGCACTCCGCCTCCTCCACCGCCTCCTCCTCCGGCGAGTGACGATCAGGGCCCTTGGCCGGCTCCTTCTCCGGCGCGTGGCGGCACTCCGCCTCCTTCTCCGCCTGCGCCGACGCGCCCGAGCAGCCAGCCTCCTCCTTCTCCGCCTCGTCAGCAAGGGCGGAAGAGACCTGCCGCCGCTCCAGCTGCTCTGGCGCGTCGTAGTCCTTCTCCTCCGCCTCGTAAGCATGTAAAGAAGACAACCACTCCGTCTTCTCGGTCGGCGTCTAGCAGTACAACCAGAGGCGGGAGGACATACAGATTCGGTCCTTCTCTGAAGACTCCAGAGAAGTTACCATACGAGAGGACCCCGGAGGAGAACGCGAAGATCGCGCGAACCGAAGTGGATGACTGGTTTAAAGGGTTGAAAGCAAAGAGACATCCACCTCCGGAGGAGAAGGTAGATCCGGTGAAAGTGAAGCGCACTCTGGCTGCCCTGGCAAAACCACCCAAGTCTCCGTCGAAAGGCAACTATGAGCGCATTATTGCAAAGACATGGGCCGAAGCGGAGCGGTCGGGAAGTACAGTCAGTGATCAAAGGCTGAAAGAACGACGAGCAGCTAGGAAACAAATTGCCAGCTCGGCGAACAAGCGAAGCAATCGTGCCCCCCCTCAAGGTGCCTAGCGACATCGTCGATCCGAGGATGGTGCCCGGTTATGGCAATGTTGACGATTACCTGCCCGACGATGTACATTATGATCCCATGGAGGTGCAGATACACAGATACGAGTACGGGAAGCCTCTCGTCAAAGATGAAAAATCTTTAACAACGATGATGTGAAGATTACATGATTGGTACTTGAAAATCTGCAGAGAGTCTGGGGGGAGGAGTACTTTGTATGCAAGAGTTAAACCGGAGCATGACCTCGTTGGAATTGAACTGTTGCCTCCATTTGAGGAGTTCTATCAGTTTTTCAATCAATTGGCCCTCGATAAAACAACGATCACCTGCTACTGTCTGTAAGTACTACTACTTCTGTCATTAAGTCTCTCTATATAGCTCATCTCTTTCATTGCATGTATTTATAATTATCCTCACTATATTATGCAGAATGAAGATCGCCGAATTGAAGAAAAGAAAAATCGGTGATAATGGGTTCGTTAACACGTATCTCATAGATGCAACTGAGGTTGAACATCGTCCCGGAGATACCGAGGCCAACTTGCTACGATCATTCAAAAAAAATGAAAACAAATATATAATACTCTTTCCTTACAACTTCAAGTGAGTATTACTGTCTTGTGCATATTCGGTTTCCCTTATATATTAGTCCAGGTTATAGTAATGTAATTGATGAGTTATGCATGCGTGTGCAGTTTCCACTATATTCTCCTAGAGATTAGGCTTGAGCAGGGAGTAGTAACCGTCTTGGACTCTAAACGAAAAGATCCCCAAGAGTATGCGGACATGACTGAAATCCTCAAGAAGTAAGTTAAGTCGATCATTACCCACCATATCAGCAACTTTGTTCATTTCCTGATATCAAGTAATTGTTTTCTTTGTCCGGCAGGGTTTGGAGAAAATTCACTAGAAAAGTTCCGGGACTGCCGAAGGAGCTGGAATTTAGACACCCGAAAGTAAGTACTATAGTAGCATGTTCCGCGCATCTCCTAGTGATTCAAGCGCTAGTTTCATCAATACCATTTAGCATTCTTGCTTATCAGTTTGATTGACCTCTATTTCTTGTAAAGTGGTTGTGGCAGGAACAAGGGAAGATTTCTGTGGATACTACGTCTGCGAGTCCATCCGCCACACGACCTGTGAGCGGGGCGGGTACTCTGACGAACAATATGAAGTACGTAAATAACAACATTCATAATTTTATTTTATTACCATCATTTGTATTGAGTTTCATTCACTCATATATATATGTATTGACCTCCTTCTTCAAATTAGATGTTTCGGAAGCGGGATGAACTCCTAGCACCAGCTCGCATGCGAGCAATTCAAGAGGAATTGGTGGCATTCTTTCTTGACCAAGTGATCGCTGAAGACGGAGAATACTATGTGGACCATGAGTCCGTATGATTATATTTGTAAGAGATAATTATTGTATATATGTAGCCGGTAGTGTTGGATAGATATACGAGAACTTGTTGTTCGACCAATCTCTCGGAGAAGGAGAGGTGGTCGATATCACTTCTCTCTGTATGCATATATGTTCATGACGATCTTCTGTTTCCTTTGTTTGCTTACTAGCTAACTAGCGTGTCTAGTCCTCTCTATACGTGTGTATAGTACGTAGCGTCGACCAAGCACGGACGTAAGAGAGGACACTTCTCTCTATTAATTATAGCTAGCTAACACAATATATGAAACACCTAAATTAACCCCCCAAAAACCCCAACCCCCCCCCCCCTTTCAAAAAAAAACCCCAGCCATAGAAATGCAGACGCGTGGATGCCTATTGGTCCCGGTTGGTGCCACCAACCGGGACCAAAGGGTCTCCTGCCTGGGCTCTGCGCACTGCCCACATGGAGGCCCATCAGTCCCGGTTCTAGATTGAACCGGGACTAAAGGGTCGGGGCATTAGTACCGACACTTTAGTCCCGGTTCAGGAACCGGGACTAAAGGCCCTTACGAACCGGGACTATAGGCCCTTTTTCTACCAGTGTGCGCGCGCCGCACAGCAGTCCGATAGCCCAAAGTCTGCAAAGAGCCAACGAGGTAATCCATGACCCACTCCATCCGACAGTTTCTTCAGCCCGTGAGCACACCACAATCCACAGAGTTAGTAATAGTACATACGTATCCATGATCCATCCATGTTCCTGATGACCTGATCCATCCCCCCCAGATCCCAATTTGACAATTTCAGTAGTATTATATTATATTTTTTATTTAGTATGTACGTATTCAACTATCCACATGTATGTCTAGGGTTTCAATCATCTGATGTATAAATTTTTAATTCTTTGTACCCTCTTTTCTTCATGATTTTAGGACATTATATCCCGCTATGTTGCCTAATAAGAAGCAATTGTTGGTGATGAAAAAGGGAGCAGAAAGAAAGAAACTGATCTCAAACTTCAAACACTGATTGGTTCTTTGAGCAAGTACTTTACATAGTTGACAATGCAATTCTTTCATTGACCAGTCGCTTTGATCAATTGAAGAAATTTGAAAACGTGTTTGGTTTCTTATTCAATTTAAAAAAAATCTGAAGTCCTTGGATGATAGCAGTCTATGGGAATGTTGCACTACTTTTGCAAAAGCTTTTTCTGATGATAACTCATCTAATGTTGATCTTCATGATTTTGTCTCTGAGGTAAAAGTGTTGCAGCTAACTTTGCCAGATGGTTTCATCTCAGCGCTTGAGATTCTTCAGTTTGTTATGGTTGTAGACTGCTATCTAAATGTCTCTGTTGCCTATCGGATCCTCTTAACAGTGTGTAGCCTCGACTGGAAGAAGTTTCTCTAAACTAAAACTACTGAAAACTTTTTTGAGGTCAACTATGTTGCAAGATAGATTAAATGGCTTGGCTATGTGCTGCATTGAGAAGGATATCTTGGACAATGTTGATCTTGATTGTGCCCTTAATGACTTTGCATCAAGAAATGTCCAAAGAAAGAAAATAGCACTGAAGTATTATTGTTGTCGATGGAGTCAATCAAATTTGGTTCTTATTTGAGGTAATCATGGCATGTTAATTACATTTTGCTATCTTTTTAGTATTATTATTGTCGATGGAGTCAGTTGAATTATTATAGTCAAATTTTAAACTAAACATGTATGGTTGAAAGTTACATAGGGGCCCATGTCACCGAGTCCGCCTAGGGCCTCCCAAAACACAGGGCCGGCCCTGCTTTTCCCTCATCTTTTTCCTTTTTTGCTTTCTTTAGCTGCTTCTTTTTTAGTGCATCCATGTCGTCTCTGAAAGCATTAACATGTTTCCTTGCCAATGCCATCCCTTCATCAGTAGTGCAAGCGTCTTTTGCCTGTTCCTTGAAATCATTCAGAATAGATGTATATCTCATGATATTTTTTCCTTCCTCTGTCATACCCTTCTTAACTGTTGGCTGTTGGTAATCAGGCTGAACAAGATCCTCTTCTGGATCCCATGTCCACCTATCCAGGATATACCTCCTTGGTATCTCGTAGACTCCAATCTGTTCCATTACTCGTAGTATGTGTGCGCATAATAGCCCATCGCGATCAAACTTGCAGCAAGTGCATGAGTATACCCCTTCATCCTTGTTCGCCTGCACATGGTAGTCCCTATCCCCATACTTTGGTAGTATGCCTCGGAGTGACCACATCCTGAAGGTTCCATCTTGCAAAGTGTCGCATCCTTAAGCAGTCTTTAGCTTCATCTCTACCTGGAACTTGGAGAACAGATTTTGTGTGTATATCCCTCGCATCTGTAACTCGATTGGGTTCAACGAATACATGTATGCCTCTTTGTAAATTGTTTCCACTTGCTTTTTCGCCACAGCCACCATTACTTTCTCCTGGATTGCAGTGTATTGAGTTGCGAATTCAATCAATGAGTTGTTGGGGTTCACGTACTTCTTGAGCACAGCATTGAATCCCTCGCTTCTTGCAGTTGTCTGCAAGAATGGAAAAAATGCTTCATGTAGTACACTCGGGCCCAACATTTCCTATTTTTCCACAGCCATTGAAAATGTTCGTTGTCGATCTGGCCATGTTCATCCATCATTGCCCACCATTTGTTTTCAAACTCTTCCTCTGTGATACATAAAACATTAGACAATTACAACATCATACACAATCATTGGTAATTAAAGTACAAGTATGCCGGTAACTTTTCTTAGTTGTTAGATGGTAACTTTATTGAACAGTTTTTCCAGATCTGGTAACTTTCCTAAACCACAAGTTGGTATCAACATATGTGACTGCCCCCTGGTAATATAGCTAACTACATCATGGTAACTTGTGTAGACCCACGCATGGTAACTTGTGCATCACATATATTTATATGGCTTCTCAAGTTTGCTGCACGGTAATTAAAATGGGTCAACAGATTAGGTACGTACCAGTCAAGCTGTTGTCGACACAGTCTTTGAACGCCCTGTTTAGTGGTTTATCATCAGCCATAAGTTTTCCAAGTTTCTCCTGCGCCTTCTTCATTATATGCCAGCGGCAATTTCTGTGTATTATGTTCAAGAAGACCTCGTCGATTGCACTCCTCATTGCAAAGTCCTGGTCTGTGATGATGTTTTTAGGGGCAACACCACCCATTGCATGGAGGAATGTGTTAAACAGCCAGACAAAGTTTTCCTTTAGTTCGTTTCGAACGAAGCCACACCTAAACTGGATGGATTGACCATGGTTATTAATTCCAATGAATGGTGCACACGGCATCTTGTACATGTTTGTCATGTAGTCGTGTCAAATGACAAACAGTCATTATACTTTGTATATGCCCTGCGTGATGCGCCATCTATCCAGAACAAGTTCTCAACCCTGTCCTCATCATCAAGTTTGATTCTCCAATATAAATATGAATCTTTGGCCCTCATCTCTTGGAAGTATGCAATTGTGCTCCTAACGTCCTTGTGGCGGTGCTCTAAGCGGAACTTAGCTCATTGATTAGCAATGTCTTGTGTCGTGTAGGGTACGTCTTTAGCGCTCCCGTAGAACCATGACATCAGCTGCATCTGCCTCGCAGTCTCAACGTTGCATCCGTGCAGAACGCTCAAGAAGTCCTGCTCCTCCTTCGGAATGTACCGATGTGATGATAAGAATTTTGTTAGGGAAGGCTTTTTGATCAGGGGGTGATTGTGGGTGTCCTCGAAACGGTCAACAGTCCACCATGCATCATCGTGGGATAGGTACATGTGCGCTTCACATTCAGTCCTAACAACTTTCTTTTTTTCCTCTTCTTGACAATGCTGTCTGGGTTTTCCACATCTTGCAGCTCATCCCTGTCCTTGCGTCGTTTGTCATATTTTGTACAAACTAGTAGCACCCTGCTTATAGTTCCATCAACCCTCTCTTTCTTGAATTGTTGCCTAATTGCAAAGCCAGTTCTGTGCGCGTAGGTGCTGTAGTGGTCACGTGCGCTCTCCATGGTGTCAAATTTTGTCCCTTGCAAAGGTGGCTTAGGTGTGGAATATGCCTCCATATTGATGCCTTCCATATCAGCATCGATCCCAGCAGATTCTGGAGTTGCTCGTTCACTTATTGTCTGCTCTCCAAGGCTCCTAGCTCTTGTGCTTGCATTTGTTCCAGCACTATGTGCACTTGTTCCACCACTGGGCAAGCTGTTGTTTGCGCTGATTGCCCGAGCACCTGCATTTTGGCCTGGTAGATTAGTGGAATATTACATGATAAATAACAGTTTTCCATCATGGTAGTTTTCTGAAGATTCAGTGAATGTACCTTTCTTTTTCATGCCTAAACAACCCTGATAATTTGCATACTCTGAACCTGGTACTATGAGTGCACCAATGCTGGTAATTTACAAACCAACTTCAACAGTAAAGCATTCTTTTCTGCCTAAAAGACCCTGGTAATTTGCATCCTATGGACATGGTAATATGTGTGCACCAGTGCTGGTAAGTTTCAAACCCACTTCAATATAAACTATTCTTTATGCCTAAAAAACCCTGGTAATTTGCATTTTCTGGACCTGGTAATATGTGTGCACCAATGCTGGTAAGTTTCAAACCCACTTCAATAGTAAACTATTCTTTATGCCTAAAAAACCCTGGTAATTTGCATTTTCTAGACCTGGTAATATGTGTGCACCAATGCTGGTAAGTTTCAAACCCACTTCAATAGTAAAGTATAAGACTGGGTTTTTCATTCCATGATGATATGTAAACAGTAATGTTGGTAATTTTACCTGTCCCCATGATGTTTGGGTATGCTGAATTGCTGATTGGTGTGCGCGCTGCATCGCCTTCTTCATGCATTCTACCCCCTCCTCCATCCTCTGCATTATATCCTATGCTAGCATCCATTTATCTACTCTTGCTTGATTTGTTTTCACGTTTGCACGTTAGTACACATTTATACGTGTTCACTATTTTTTTGAAACTCATTGCTTTGTTTTACTCTTTACATAGGTGTTTGAAGGCAAGAATCGCAGGGGTGATTGGGAAGAACACTAAACAGGAGAATTTACAGTACAACATGAGCATCTCCATTAAAAGGCAGCACTTTTCTTTATCCAATGTTAGTACTTAGCTAAAGTGGATAATAACTTTTACTATGTACAAATTGATAACTTGATTACTTCATGCAGTATAACATTCTTGTAGACTGAAAAATGTACCTTTTTTGCAATGCATCTTCCATTGTATGAGAGAATGATTTTTGTGGTCAATAAAGTTTCCTCTCTCCTTTTTTTTGTCTTTATTTTTCCATGGTAGAACACAAAATCTATGTTTAGTGTAGCAGGGGAATGGGGTATTTTTTGGGTACTCTGTTTTGTTGCATGAAGTTGTTAACAAAAACTACGGGGGCTGGTAATTTTGCACTTAGTTGATTGGTAACTCACTGCAATAGGCAAAATTATGAGAGAAGTCTGCTTATTCTGTTTTTCTAGTGGTGAAAGGATGGTAATTTTTGCACAGATTGGGAGGGGGTCTGGTGGGGGTGGGGTAAGTCTTTGTATTAAGCAGAATTTTTTGGAGATTTTTGGATGAGTCTTTGATTCTTACCAGGGTGAGGTGATGTTGCCTGGTGATTTCTTTGCCGTATCCCTGGTAATTTCCACTGCTCCCCTGATGATCTGCTCTTGTTTGATCCAGATCTGGAGGAGGGGTAGGTCTTTGGTGTTGATTTTGAGCAGTTGTGTAGGGGGGAGGGGCGGGTGGCTGGTGGGGAGGGTGAGAGAGGGTATACTTGCGTGGAAGGTAAGGGGGGTGGGGGAAAGTTGCGATCTGGAAAGTGCGTCGTGGGGGGATGGCATTTTCTGTTGGGCCTTGTACAGCGATCGGCCTGGTTATCTGGCGGGGTGTTTGGCCTGGTTAGCTGGCGGGTGATCAACAGGTAAGGTAAATTTTCTATCGGGCACACTGTTGCCAAATATCATTGTCCTTCTTTTTATTTTAGATTCCTGCCTATTCTTTTGCTACACTTAAGTCCTTTTAGATTTTCACTGATCTTTGTTGTTGGACAATCTAAAAGGAGAACTTCTCGCGTGCAGCAAAATTGTTATTCTCACCATGGTTGGGGATAATGGCACATGGACAAATATGACCGGATGCTGAGTAATGGTTTCCACTAGCTTGCGTAATGCAATTTTTCATAATTATTGTCTTCAAGGTCAGCCAAAATTTCAATTTATACCCATTATTATCTCAACCAGCTGATTTTAGCAGATTGCACATATTTGCCTCAATTTCAGAAAGGCAAGCTAAGCAAATTTTCATCGTGTTGTGTTCAAACTTTCTAATGTTTATTGGGACCATGTTATTACTAATGAGTGCTAATTTCAGACCACTTTTAATTAGAGAATGTGATTTTTAAGATAAACATGTTAGGAATTTAGGAACAAAAAATTAATATGGTGAACGGTGTATACAATTGTTTAGTATTATTTGTCATTACATTATTTTATTACATCTTTTTAATATATATTTCGGAGCAAATATCCGCAGCAACGCGTGAGGGATTATCTAGTTGATAAAGAGAACAAGCATAGAACCACGGGAGAAATCTTGGGCTGCGAAGTCAATGGACCATGCTGGCCCACATGCAACCGAAATCTCTAGCCGCACCAACAGAATAGCTACACACGTTAAGAAAATTTTGAGCGAGAATCTACAGCCACCACGTAACTGTACACGGTGATCTCCCAATTTATTACACGCGTCACCATCAAGATAACCAAGAAGTCATTTTCACACATATGGGTAAACCTCAAAGCGTAATCTTTTTCAGATATAGATGCTTTGTTATAATGGAAACTCTCATCGAAATTATCGTTACATCATCGGCCATTAGTGTTGATTCCGGGCCGGCACTTCTCATAGTTTGCTCCCCTGCCAATCTTTTCGAGCTTTACAAAGTAGCAGCATGGCGGACCACGTGTATACTAGTCTCAGGGTCCTATTACAAAGTAGCAGCACAGACACGGAGGGGCAGCTTGCTTCCGTGCCAGAGGAGAGCCGAGAGCTATTCCAAGGTAGCAGCACGCCGTCGCGGCTTGCCTCCGTTCCGGAGGAGAGCACCACCGGCTTCACGGATGCCTTCGGCCCGCCGCCCAACTCCTACCGTGACTCAATCCGGAGCGTCAGCGTCGTCTGCTCCGACTGGCGCATCAGATCGACGTTCTCCCGTCAGAGCGGATCCAGCGACTCTGGTGCCTCGAGGTCGAGGTCCAACACCTCCGGCTCCTCCAACTCAGTGTCCGTCGGCGCAGCGGACATGGGTACCATCAAGCTCACGAAGATTGCTCAGAGAATGATCAGCGACGGCTACACGGAACGCATGGTACAAGCATTCCACACCGTATCTCTCGCGCAAACATTTGGCAAGGATCCTTCGCTGAGGAATTGGTTCGCCGAGCTGGACGTCGACTGGGTTCTCGATGTATGCCTGCAGCTCCATCTACAAGAGGCATCCACGTACTCGCTCCAAGAATTGGTCGAGAGGTGGATCCGAGCTCTCACCATAATTATTGCCACTTTATCGACCAAAAGCTGGTCACAAGTCACAACCGTCAGCAACACCCCAGCGGCCACACGGTTTGCCACAGTGAGCGTCTCAACAATGCTCGTCTTTGTCGATGCCATCATTCAGGACCTCCAGGTTAACAGGGAGAAGCTACTAGCCATGCTACAAATGTATATCTGCTTGTGCCGTGCATCAGATGCCATGTCCACAATGCACGCGGTCTCTAATTGGGATGCCCAAAGCATTGCGAAGTGGGCAAGTTAATGGAGTCCATATGCAAAACGATGAAGCTGCTGCTGAGGTGGACACTCATGGAGGACATTAACTCTTGGGCCACCAAGATTCTGGGAGGAGGAGGCGAAGTTCACAAGAACATCCGGTTGATGGTGGATTACGTAGTGTTGATGAGGAAAGCACGTGCTTGGACGCAGTTGAACACCACACATAGACACAGCACAGAAAATTTTGAAGATATGATAAATCACGCGACCAATTATCTGGAAAATTTGCTTCAAAAGTCGGAGCTGTGCTCAGATCCAAGCCTCAGGTATTTGTTCCTGCTCAACAATTCATATTTCATAGCTGAGGTGGTGTCTGAGAAACCTGTATCTTTTAATCCTGAGCTGTGGCGTGGACACCAAAGTGGACTTAAACTTACCCCTGAATGTGAGAAATACCTGGATAGCTATCTCGATGTTTCTTGGGAGCGTGTGGCGTCCTATATACCTAAATCGAATTTTCATGGACCGCTCCGTCGTTGGATCAACACCACTTTGCTGGCTAAATTCCATTCAGCATTTGATAATATGTACCAGGCTCAGAAATTCTGGAAGGTACCAGACCCCGGCCTCCGATCCTTTCTGCGGGAAACTATAATCAAGAGAGTCATTTCAGCTTACAACGACTACCTGAAGGAGCATCGAGAGCTAGAAAAATCCGTCAGTGCCGGAAGCAATAGTCCCAAAGTCATGGAGGAGATGTTGGGAGAGTTGTTTGAAGGATGAAAACTGCTTGAGACATTTAACAAAGTCACCCAACGTATAAGAGTCCATAGTTCGTGATTCCATTGTAGTCTGAATTCCGTTGTAGTCTAAGCAATGTTTTAAATAGCAGGCTATGCCAAATAGCAGCGGACCTCAAAATCAGCTATAGCAGGCTATAGCGGACTATTTGTACATGAGACCATTTAACGGCACCCTGCTGAAAAGGCTATAGCAAGGCTATAGCGGGGCTATAGCCGGCTATTTAAAACTATGAGTCTAAGTATCTTATTATTTGATTTCGTGATTCCATGTAAAATACTTATGATTATACTACATTCTATGCAAGATTTGTTTTCATCCACTTCAGTGGAATTTGAGCTTGCAGATGCCAGGGTCACTCTGGATGTCAAGGTTGCACCGTAACTTCTGCACTAAAGAATAGGGAAATTTCACCAAAAAAATAGTTATATTTGCTATGTGGTTGCCCTATTTCTGTATGGAAGTTCGTTTGCATTCAGTATAACAATTTTATGAGGTTATGCATATATGATTGATTGTTGTGAACCCATATAATCTACACCAGCTGAAACAAGCACTGTGGATCTACCGTGGATTTTTTATAGACTGCTTTTGGGGCTGCTGTTATGTGAAGTACGCTTGGTTGGAGCTGCTGCAACAGGAAATGGCCTGAACATTCTGAAAAGAGCAGAGAAGGCTGAGATCTAACGAATGATGACCAATGCTAAAACTGTTTCAAGAGGTGAACCTGTTGAAGGGGGAGCTAAGGGTGCAGAAGTAGTGATGCAGGAAGAGTGATCGCTCTTTTGTTGCAGTGAAATGCTCCTGGTACAGAGCATCAAGTGTTATGAATGATAACAGATTCATGTTCAGAGCTTCAGACAGGCTGAAAATAAATTCAGAGCTAAAATCTACAGTACATCGGGAATCTGGAGCCAGCTGCCTGTATCAGCCACTCACCGTGAGGAAGATGTTGAAGGACTGCTCGAGCCTCACGATGCAGCCGTCGTCCTCCGCTGAATCCAACGGGTCGGAGCAGGAGGAGGGACTCCCTGATGAGGAAGGACTCCACGACGGCGGCCACTTGGGTATCATGCTCCCGTTGTTTCCTCTACGCGGAATCTCGACCCCCTTCTGCACGACACGAACGAAACAAGCAGAAGCTGCAGCGGAACACCGATGCCCGAAGAGGGGGGATCGGTTTGAGCGGGTTACCTGGTGTCGAGGGAAGGGAAGGCAGGAGGGTGGAGAGCAAGCGCCGGGGAGAGGGGCCGCGGCCGTGGAGGTGACACCCGCCATGGAGGGTGGCGACCGGCGAGGAGGAGGGCAGGTGTGGCAAAAGTGGGCCGGGCCGAGCCGGTTTGTATATTCGCGCGGGGTACCTTTTTTTTTTTAAGTTCAACCGTTCAAAACTTGCAAATCCCCTCTCGGCACATTTGCCCATTTCCATGTTTTTGTTAATTTGCGGATATAAATGATCTTATGACCTGTAAACTTGCAGAATTTCGTTCAGTAATAAGTCATTTGTATACTCCACGAAAAATCAAATGCAATGCACACTTACATAGTCTGTTTTACATACTCTTCTCTCACTTTGCTTTTCTTATTATAGAACGATAGCATTTAAATTCCTGGTTCTTCGCAAGGGATCATTTTCCCTGTAAGCCGCCTAATAAAGGCTATTACAGTCGGCAGGAGCTGTTTCTGGCGCAGAATTTGACACATGCTAGGCTCAAAGCTTTCTTTTTAGCTTAAAATAGATACTCGGAGATTATCTTGGAGCTTATGTTTTTTAGAGCTTTTGTGCAAAGTAGATGATGGTAACGAGCAGAGAACTATTTCACGCTTAAGGCGCCAAATGGCGTACATGGCGCATACCCCTCCTAGCAAGTGTTCGGCTGGCCCATTTAGAGTACTGCATTTCTTGAAGCTCCCACCGGTTTTGGGAACCTTACAGAAGATTCTCGTCTGTTTTTTTTTCTTTTCCTGAGTGTGTTCTCAGCCGGTTTTTACTTGTTTTTTTGTAACTTTTCTTGATTTGTTTTAAAATGTGTGACTTTTCCTCAAATTCATGAACTTTTTTCTTATTCGTAACTTTTTTCATATTCTCACACATTTTTCAAAATTCACAATATGTGATATCCAGAATATTTTTCAAATTGACTAAAAATATTTAAAATTAATTAATACTTCTAAAGAAATAATGAACCTGTTTCATGTTTATTAAAAAAATTATACTCCCTCCGATCCAAATTAATTCATGCTCCTTTAGTATAACTTTCAAAGGTTTAGGTAGCGAGGTTTTTGTGGGGTTTTCAGGTAGTGGCGGTTTTTGCAACTATTTGTTTGGAAGTTGTTTTGTCCAGTTTTCAATGTTTTTCCTTGGTTATTTCTTTTTAATTTCCATCTTTTTTATTTTTTTATTAAAACCGTGAAAAAAATTAAAATTAAAAGAACAGAGAAACTAAACAATAAAATATAGAAAAAACCAAAAAAGAAAAGATAATAAATAAGAACGGAGTATTTGTTTCGCTGGATACATTTTTATCTTTAGACCAAGTGTGTTGCTAGCTGCCTCGAACGAGATGACCGATTCCTATTTAGCGCTTCGGGCATCAGTTCCTTCCTTCCTGGTAACTTGCGCGCACTCTTGTTTCCTTCTGGCTAGCGAACTTGACCAGCCCAAATCATGTATCTCCCAACACCAGTTTTGGGAACCTTGTGGAAGGTTCCGTCCAATAGTTTGGGCTGTTTCTTTTTTAACCAAGAGGTGGCACCGATAGCGCTTATCATTATAATGATCAAGTAAAAGATACATATGTGACTTTACAATTATTAGTATTTAGATTGCCTAGCTTTAGAACCAGATGACAGTGATCAGCTAAATGACATTTGCCACTACAAGTCATGTTGGGCTAACATTGAGATTTGAAGAGTATGGCGGCATTATTATGTGCCCTATTGTTGAGATTTTGGGGAATGAAATGTACATTTATCCGAATGTGACTATGGTGGGGAAAAAAACTTGCTAGGTGACTCCTGATTTCCAATGTTCAGAATAAGTTCGAAGATCTCTAGACTTTGTAGCCTGGCTGTGTTTGGTTGAGCTTTTAGAACCAACTTCTAGCTTTTCAAAGCTAGAAGCTAACCAAAGACGGGGAAATGGTAGCAGAAGTTGCAAAAGCTACCATCGCAATGTAATTTCGCAGTAGGCGTTACACCAACTTTGGCATGGCATTTTTAGCTGTCCCCTGAAAGTTGCAATGTATTTACCCACCATTGCCATTGCCAAGTCATACCGCTTCGCGTATGTTTTCTCTCGTACCCGCACTCGTGCACAAAAGGATCTGCTGCCGCCGGCCGCCGCACGCTAGGGTTTGGGAGTGTCGCTTCAGCTGGCCCTCCCGAGTACCTCCGACCTAGCCCACCGCCTAGAGCACCCTCCACCTCGGCCCCTCTCCCACAGGCAGCGCCTCATGCTCCCTTATTTCTCGCTCCCCATCCTTGTACCCCTCTTCCAACCAGCCCTTTTCAAGGCGACCGTCCGGCGGCGGCGGCTGGATGTCCGCCGGCCGTCCCTTCCTTCCTCCCTCGTCCCTTCTTTCTCTTCCCTCCTTCCTCCTCCCTTCTCCCCTACTGCCTGCCTGCTGCATAGTCAGGAATGAGGAGGCTCCTGTTAGCGGGAGCTCCAGCGCCGTGATACGTCTCCAACGTATCTATAATTTTTGATTGCTCCATGCTACTTTATCTACTGTTTTAGGCAATATTGGGCTTTATTATCCACTTTTATATTACTTTTGGGACTAACCTATTAACCAGAGGCCCAGCCCAGATTTGCTGTTTTATGCCTATTTCAGTGTTTCGAGGAAAAGGAATATCAGACGGAGTCAAAACGGAACGAAATCAACTGGAGAAGTTATTTTTGGAAGAAAACCCACCTGATGGACTTGGACCCCACGTCAGAAGATACGGGGGGTGCTCACGAGGGTGGGGGCACGCCCTCCCCCCTTGGGCGTGCCCCCTGCCTCGTGGGCCCCCCGTAGCTCCACCGACGTTCTCCCTGCACCCATATATACCTACGTACCCTAAAACTTCCAGAACAGAAGATAGATCGGGAGTTCCGCCGCCGCAAGCTTCCAGAACCACGAAAAACCAATTGGGACCCCTTTCCGGTACCTTGCCGGAGGGGGGATCCATCTCCGGTGGCCATCTTCATCATCCCGGCGCTATCCATGATGAGGAGGGAGTAGTTCTCCCTCGGGGCTGAGGGTATGTACCAGTAGCTATGTGTTTGATCTCTCTCTCTCGTGTTCTCTCTCGTGTTCCATCTATGGCACGATCTTGATGTATCCCGAGCTTTGCTATTGTAGTTGGATCTTATGTTTCTTCTCCCCCTCTATTCTCTTGTGATGAATTGAGTTTCCCCTTTGAAGTTATCTTATCGGATTGAGTCTTTTATGAACACTTGATGTATGTCTTGCCGTGCTTATCTGTGGTGACAATGGGATATCACGTGCCACTTGATGTATGTTTTGGTGACCAACTTGCGGGTTCCGCCCATGAACCTATGCATAGGGGTTGGCACACGTTCTTGATTCTCCGGTAGAAACTTTGGGGCACTATTTGAAGTACTTTTATGTTGGTTGGATAAATCTGAGATTGTGTGATGCATATCGTATAATCATGCCCACGGATACTTGAGGTGACAATGGAGTATCTAGGTGACATTAGGGTTTTGGTTGATTTGTATCTTAAGGTGTTATTCTAGTAAAAACTGACACTTATAGGAATAGTCCAACGGATTGATTTGAAAGAATAACTTTGAGGTGGTTTCGTACCTACCATAATCTCTACGTTTGTTCTCCGTTATTAGTGGCTTCGGAGTGACTCTTTGTTGCATGTTGAGGGCTCGTTATATGATCTATCTATATTATTATTGTTGAGAGAACTTGCACTAGTGAAAGTATGAACCCTAGGCCTTGTTTCCTATCATTGCAATACCGTTTACTCTCACTTTTATCATTCGTTACCTTGCTGTTTTTATATTTGCAGTTTACAAAAACCTATATCTACTATCTATTTTGCACTTGTATCACCATCTCTTCGCCGAACTAGTGCACCTATACAATTTACCATTGTATTGGGTGTGTTGGGGACACAAGAGACTCTTTGTTATTTGGTTGCAGGGTTGCTTGAGAGAGACCATCTTCATCCTACGCCTCCTACGGATTGATAAACCTTAGGTCATCCACTTGAGGGAAATTTGCTACTGTCCTACAAACCTGTGCACTTGCAGGTCCAACAACATCTACAAGAAGAAGGTTGCGTAGTAGACATCAAGCTCTTTTCTGGCGCCGTTGCCGGGGAGGTGAGTGCTTGAAGGTATATCTTTAGATCTTGCAATCGAGTCTTTTAGTTTCTTGTTTTAGCACTAGTCTAGTTTATAAAAGAAAACTACAAAAAAAATGGAATTGAGTTTGTCTCATACGCTTCACCTTTTTAATATCTTTCGTGAGTATGATGGAAAAGAAAGTTGTGCCAAAGTGCTAGAAGAAGAATTACATATAATTCTTGGCATAAAATATGTGAATGATGAGCATGATTGCAATGTTGTTAGTACGAATTCTTTGAATATCCATGATGCTAATGATATGCAAAGCCACAAGCTTGGAGAAGCTATGTTTGATGAAGATGATATTTTTTGTCCCCCAAGCTTTGATGAGCAAATTTACTATGATGAAAGCATGCCTCCTATCTATGATGATTATTGTGATGACATGTATGCTTTAAAGAATAATGATAACCATGAAACTTGTCATCTTGATCTTAATTCTCAATCATATGATAGTTATTTTGTTGAGTTTGCTTCCACTACTATTCCGAATGAGAAGAATTTTGCTTATGTGGAGAGTAATAAAATTTCTATGCAAGTAGATCATGAAAAGAATGCTTTAGGTGCTGGTTATATTGTTGAATTCATTCATGATGCTACTGAAAATTATTATGAGGGAGGAACATATGCTTGTAGGAATTGCAATAATATCAAGTTTCCTCTCTATGTGCTTAAAGTTTTGAAGTTATGCTTGTTTTACCCTCCTATGCTAGTTGATTATTGTTCCCACAAGTTGTTTGCTCACAAAATCCCTATGCATAGGAAGTGGGTTAGACTTAAATGTGCTAGTCATATTCTTCATGATGCTCTCTTTATGTTTCAATTCTTATCTTTTATGTGAGCATCATTGAAATCATCATGCCTAGCTAGGGGCGTTAAACGATAGCGCTTGTTGGGAGGCAACCCAATTTTATTTTAGATCCTTGCTTTTTGTTCCTGTTTAATAATAAATAATCCATCTAGCCTCTGTTTAGATGTGGTTTTATGTGTTTAATTAGTGTTTGTGCCAAGTAGAACCGTTGGGAAGACTTGGGGAAAGTCTTGGCGATCATGCTGTAAAAAACAGAAACTTTAGCGCTCACCAGAATTGCTGCCATTTTTATTTGTAGAGTGTTATTTAGTTAATTCTTTTTGCAGATGATTAATAGATAAATTACTCAGGTCCAGCAATTTATTTGAGAATTTTATGAGTTCCATAAGTATACATTTGATCCAGATTACTACAGACTGTTCTGTTTTTGACAGATTCTGTTTTTCATGTGTTGTTTACTTATTTTGATGAATCTATGGCTAGTAAAATAGTTTATAAACTATAGAGAAGTTGGAATACAGTAGGTATAACACCAATATAAATAAATAATGAGTTCATTACAGTACCTTGAAGTGGTGATTTATTTTCTTATATTAACGGAGCTTATGAGTTTTCTGTTAAGTTTTGTGTTGTGAAGTTTTCAAGTTTTGGGTAAAGATTTGATGGACTATGGAATAAGGAGTGGCAAGAGCCTAAGCTTGGGGATTCCCAAGGCACCCCAAGGTAATATTCAAGGACAACCAAGAGCCTAAGCTTGGGGATGCCCCGGAAGGCATCCCCTCTTTCGTCTTCATTCATCGGTAACTTTACTTGGAGTTATATTTTTATTCACCGCATGATATGTGTTTTGCTTGGAGCGTCATTTTATTTTCTTTAGCTTTGCTTGCTGTTTGAATAAAGTATCAAGATCTGAAATTATTAAATGGGAGAGTCTTCACTTGGTTGCATAATTATTCGACTACTCATTGATCTTCACTTATATCTTTCGGAGTAGTTTGTCATTTGCTCTAGTACTACACTTATATCTTTTAGAGCACGGCGGTGGTTTTATTTTGTAGAAATAGATGAACTCTCATGCTTCACTTATATTATTTTGAGAGTCTTAAGTAGCATGGTAATTTGCTTAAAATCTTAATATGCAAGGCATACAAGATTTGTAAGAATTCTTATGAGTGTGTTGAATACTACGAGAAGTTTGATGCTTGATGATTGTTTTGAGATATGGAGGTAGTGATATTAAAGTTGTGCTAGTTGAGTAGTTGTGAATTTGAGAAATACTTGTGTTGAAGTTAGCAAGTCCCGTAGCATGCACGTATGGTTAAAGTTGTGTAACAAATTTGAAACATGAAGTGTACCTGGCTTGTGCATCCTTATGAGTGGCGGTCGGGGACGAGCGATGGTCTTTTCCTACCAATCTATCCCCCTAGGAGCATGCGCGTAGTACTTCATTTTTGATGACTTCTAAATATTTGCAATAAGTATATGAGTTCTTTTGACTAATGTTGAGTCCATGGATTATACGCACTTTTACCTTTCCGCCATTTGCTAGCCTCTTCGGTACCGTGCATTGCCCTTTCTCACATTGAGAGTTGGTGCAAACTTCGCCGGTGCATCCAAACCCCGTGATATGATACGCTCTTTCACACATAAACCTCCCTATATCTTCCTCAAAACAGTCACCATACCTACCTATCATGGCATTTCCATAGCCATTCCGAGATATATTGCCATGCAACTTCCATCATCATCATGACATGCTTTACTTTTGTCATATTGCCATTGCATGATCATGTAGTTAACATCGTATTTGTGGCAAAGCCACCATGCATTATTTTTCATACATGTCACTCTTGATTCATTGCACCATCCCGGTACACCGCCGGAGGCATTCATATAGAGTCATATCTTGTTCTAGTATCGAGTTGTAATCATTATGTTGTAATCAATAGAAGTGTGATGATCATCATTATTAGAGCATTGCCCAATCAAAAAAAAGAGAGAGAAAGGCCAAAAAGAAAAAAAGGCCCAAAAAAAGATAAAATAAAAAGGGCAATGCTACTATCTCTTCTTCCACACCTGTGCTTCAAAGTAGCACCATGTTTTTCATATAGTGAGTTGTCTTGTTCATACTAGTGGGAATTTTTCATTATAGAACTTGGCTTGTATATTCCTACGATGGGCTTCCTCAAAATGCCCTAGGTCTTCATGAGCAAGCAAGTTGGATGCACACCCACTAGTTTTCTTTTGTTGAGCATTCATAGCTCTAGGGCATCCGTTGCATGGAAATCCCTACTCCTCATGTTGACATCAATTGATGGGCATCTCCATAGCCCATTGATTATCCTCGTCAATGTGAGACTTTCTCCTTCTTTGTCTTCTCCACACAATCCCTATCATCATATTCTATTCCACCCATAGTGCTATGTCCATGGCTCGCGCTCATGTATTACGTGAAGGATGAAAAAGTTTGAGATTATTTGAGTATGAAACAATTTCTTGGCTTGTCATCGGGGGTATAGAAGTTGGGAACATCTTTGTGTGACGAAGATGGAGCATAGCCATACTATATGATTTTGTAGGGATAACTTTATTTCGCCATGTTATTTTGAGAAGACATGATTCCTTTGTTAGTATGCTTGAAGTATTATTACTTTTATGTCAATATGAACTTTTGTCTTGAATCTTTCGGATCTGAATATTCAAATCACAAGTAAGAAGAATTACATTGAAATTATGCCAAGTAGCACTCCACATCAAAAATTATCTTTTTTATCATTTACCTACTCGAGGACGAGCAGGAATTAAGCTTGCGGATGCTTGATACGTCTCCAACGTATCTATAATTTTTGATTGCTCCATGCTACTTTATCTACTGTTTTAGGCAATATTGGGCTTTATTATCCACTTTTATATTACTTTTGGGACTAACCTATTAACCGGAGGCCCAGCCCAGATTTGCTGTTTTATGCCTATTTCAGTGTTTCGAGGAAAAGGAATATCAGACGGAGTCAAAACGGAACAAAATCAACTGGAGAAGTTATTTTTGGAAGAAAACCCACCTGATGGACTTGGATCCCATGTCAGAATATATGGGAGGTGCTCACGAGGGCGGGGGGCGCGCCCTCCCCCATGGGCACGCCCCCTGCCTCGTGGGGCCCCCGTAGCTCCACCGACGTTCTCCCTACACCCATATATACCTACGTACCCTAAAACTTCTAGAACAGAAGATAGATCGGGAGTTCCGCCGCCGCAAGCCTCTAGAACCACGAAAAACCAATTGGGACCCCTTTCCGGTACCCTGCCGGAGGGGGGATCCATCTCCGGTGGCCATCTTCATCATCCCGGCGCTATCCATGACGAGGAGGGAGTAGTTCACCCTCGGGGCTGAGGGTATGTACCAGTAGCTATGTGTTTGATCTCTCTCTCTCTCTCGTGTTCTCTCTCGTGTTCCATCTATGGCACGATCTTGATGTATCCCGAGCTTTGCTATTGTAGTTGGATCTTATGTTTCTTCTCACCCTCTACTCTCTTGTGATGAATTGAGTTTTCCCTTTGAAGTTATCTTATCGGATTGAGTCTTTTATGAACACTTGATGTATGTCTTGCCGTGCTTATCTGTGGTGACAATGGGATATCACGTGCCACTTGATGTATGTTTTGGTGACCAACTTGCGGGTTCCGCCCATGAACCTATGCATAGGGGTTGGCACACGTTCTTGATTCTCCGGTAGAAACTTTGGGGCACTATTTGAAGTACTTTTATGTTGGTTGGATAAATCTGAGATTGTGTGATGCATATCATATAATCATGCCCACGGATACTTGAGGTGACAATGGAGTATCTAGGTGACATTAGGGTTTTGGTTGATTTGTATCTTAAGGTGTTATTCCAGTAAAAACTCCAGGGTTGTTTGTGACACTTATAGGAATAGCCCAACGGATTGATTTGAAAGAATAACTTTGAGGTGGTTTCATACCCTACCATAATCTCTACGTTTGTTCTCCGCTATTAGTGGCTTCGGAGTGACTCTTTGTTGCATGTTGAGGGCTCGTTATATGATCTATCTATGTTATTATTGTTGAGAGAACTTGCACTAGTGAAAGTATGAACCCTAGGCCTTGTTTCCTATCATTGCAATACCGTTTACTCTCACTTTTATCATTCGTTACCTTGCTGTTTTTATATTTTCAGTTTACAAAAACCTATATCTACTATCTGAAGGAAATATGCCCTAGAGGCAATAATAAAGTTATTATTTATTTCCTTATATCATGATAAATGTTTATTATTCATGCTAGAATTGTATTAATCGGAAACATAATACATGTGTGAATACATAGACAAACAGAGTGTCACTAGTATGCCTCTACTTGAGTAGCTCGTTAATCAAAGATGGTTATGTTTCCTAACCATAGACAAAGAGTTGTCATTTGATTAACAGGATCACATCATTAGTTGAATGATCTGATTGACATGACCCATTTCATTAGCTTAGCACCCGATCGTTTAGTATGTTGCTATTGCTTTCTTCATGACTTATACATGTTCCTATGACTATGAGATTATGCAACTCCCGTTTGCCGGAGGAACACTTTGTGTGCTATCAAACATCACAACGTAACTGGGTGATTATAAAGGAGCTCTACAGGTGTATCCAAAGGTAAATGTTGGGTTGGCGTATTTCGAGATTAGGATTTGTCACTCCGATTGTCGGAGAGGTATCTCCGGGCCCTCTCGGTAATGCACATCACATAAGCCTTGCAAGCATTGCAACTAATGAGTTAGTTGCGAGATGATGTATTACGAAACGAGTAAAGAGACTTGCTGGTAACGAGATTGAACTAGGTATTGGATACCGACGATCGAATCTCGGGCAAGTAACATACCGATGACAAAGGGAACAACGTATGTTGTTATGCGGTCTGACCGATAAAGATCTTCGTAGAATATGTAGGAGCCAATATGGGCATCCAGGTCCCTCTATTGGTTATTGACCGAAGACGTGTCTCGGTCATGTCTACATTGTTCTTGAACCCATAGGGTCCACACGCTTAAGGTTTCGATGACAGTTATATTATGAGTTTATGAGTTTTGATGTACCGAAGGAGTTCGAAGTCCTGGATGAGATCGGGGACATGACGAGGAGTCTCGAAATGGTCGAGACATAAAGATCGATATATTGGACGACTATATTCGGACATCGGAAAGGTTCCGAGTGATTCGGGTATTTTTCGGAGTACCGGGTAGTTACGGGAGAAGCAATGGGCCTTGATGGGCTTTAGTGGGAAGAGGAGAAAGGGCCAAGGGGCTGCTGCGCCCCCCTCCCCTCTGGTCCGAATTGGACTAGAGAAAAGGGGGTCGGCCACCTTTCCTTCTCCTCCACTTCCTTCTCCCTTCCTCCCCTCTTGGTGGACTCCTACTAGGACTTGGAGTCCTAGTAGGACTCCACATCCTGGCCGCACCAAGCCTTGGCCGGCCTCCTCCTCCTCCATCCCTTATATACAGGGGCAGGGGGCACCCCATAGACACACAAGTTGATCCTCGTGATCGTTCCTTAGCCGTGTGCGGTGCCCCCTTCCACCATATTCCACCTCGGTCATATCGTTGTAGTGCTTAGGTGAAGCCCTGCGTCGATGGAACATCATCATCGTCA
This sequence comes from Triticum dicoccoides, assembly GCF_002162155.2. Taxonomy (NCBI): domain Eukaryota; kingdom Viridiplantae; phylum Streptophyta; class Magnoliopsida; order Poales; family Poaceae; genus Triticum; species Triticum dicoccoides. Next base: position 756,563,864 of record NC_041382.1, read on the forward strand.
TCACGCCGTTGTGCTAACAAAACTCATCCCCGAAGCTTTGCTGGATCGGAGCCCGGGGAGTGTCATCGAGCTGTACGTGTGCCAAGAACTCGGAGGTGCCGGAGTAACGGTGCTTGGATCGGTCGGATCGGGAAGACGTACGACTACTTCCTCTACGTTGCGTCAACGCTTCCGCTGTTGATCTACAAGGGTACGTAGATCACACTCTCCCCTCTCGTTGCTATGCATCACCATGGTCTTGCGTGTGCGTAGGAAAATTTTGAAATTACTATGTTCCCCAACACTATCTATTTTGCACTTGTATCACCATCTCTTCGCCGAACTAGTGCACCTATACAATTTACCATTGTATTGGGTGTGTTTGGGACACAAGAGACTCTTTGTTATTTGGTTGCAGGGTTGCTTGAGAGAGACCATCTTCATCCTACGCCTCCTACGGATTGATAAACCTTAGGTCATCCACTTGAGGGGAATTTGCTACTGTCCTACAAACCTGTGCACTTGCAGGCCCAACAACGTCTACAAGAAGAAGGTTGCGTAGTAGACATCACGCCTCGGGAGCTCCAGCACCGCGGGACGGATTTGGGACTACCGGCTCCTCCCTTCTCCCTTATCCCTCCTTCCAAGCTTCTCCTCTACCCACCCCTCCCTCATCCCCTCCCCTTGCCATTGCTTTTCTGAATATTTGTGTGTTATTACTTGTATGAAAAAGATTGTACTCCCTATTGGGGAACGTAGCAGAATTTTAAAATTTTCTACGCATCACCAAGATCAATCTATGAAGTCATCTAGCAACGAGGGAGAGGGAAGTGCATCTACATACCCTTGTAGATCGCGCGCGGAAGCGTTCAAGAGAACGGGGTTGATGGAGTCGTACTCGACGTGATTCAAATCACCGATGACCTAGTGCCGAACGGACGGCACCTCCGCGTTCAACACACGTACGGTTAGGAAGACGTCTCCTCCTTCTTGATCCAGCAAGGGGGAAGGAGAGGTTGATGAAGATCCAGCAGCACCACGGCGTGGTGGTGGATGCAGCAGGATCCCGGAAGGGCTTCACCAAGCGCAAGCGGGGAGGAGAGGTGTTACGGAGGGAGAGGGAGGCGCCAAGAGCAAGGGTGTCACGCTGCCCTCCCTCCCCCCCTCTTTATATAGGGGCCTTGGGGGGTTGGCGGCCCTAGGGAGATCGATCTCCAAGGGGACGACGGCCAAGGGGTGGCTTCCCCCCCCCCCCAAGCCAAGTGGTGGGCGCCCCAACCCCTAGGGTTTCCCAACCCTAGGCGCAGGGCAGGCCCAAGGGGGGGCGCACCAGCCCACTAGGGGCTGGTTACCCACCCAATTCAGCCCATGGGGCCCTTCGGGATAGGTGGCCCCACCCGGTGGACCCCCGGGACCCTTCCGGTGGTCCCGGTACAATACCGGTAACCCCCGAAACCTTCTCGATGGCCAAAACTTGACTTCCCATATATATATCATTACCTCCGGACCATTTCGGAACTCCTCGTGACATCCAGGATCTCATCTGGGACTCCGAACAACTTTTGGGTTACTGCATACTAATATCTCTACAACCCTAGTGTCACCGAACCTTAAGTGTGTAGACCCTACGGGTTCGGGAGACATGCAGACATGAACGAGACGCCTCTCCGGTCAATAACCAATAGCGGGATCTGGATACCCATGTTGGCTCCCACATGCTCCACGATGATCTCATCGGATGAACCACGATGTCGAGGATTCAATCAATCCGTATACAATTCCCTTTGTCAATCGGTACGTTACTTGCCCGAGACTCGATCGCCGGTATCCCAATACCTCGTTCAATCTCGTTACCGGCAAGTCACTTTACTCGTGCCGTAATGCATGATCCCGTGATCAACCACTTGGTCACTTTGAGCTCATTATGATGATGCATTACTGAGTGGGCCCAGAGATACCTCTCCGTCATACGGAGTGACAAATCCTAGTCTCGATTCGTGCCAACCCAACAGATACTTTCGGAGATACCTGTAATGTACCTTTACAGTCACCCAGTTACGCTGTGACGTTTGGCACACCCAAGGCACTCCTACGGTATCCGGGAGTTGCATAATCTCATGGTCTAAGGAAATGATACTTGACATTCAGAAAAGCTACAGCAAACGAACTACACGATCTTTGAGCTATGCTTAGGATTGGGTATTGTCCATCACATCATTCTCCTAATGATGTGATCCCGTTATCAACGACATTTAATGTTCATAGTCAGGAAACCATGACTATCTTTTGATCAACGAGCTAGTCAACTAGAGGCTCACTAGGGACGTGTTATGGTCTATGTATTCACACATGTATTACGATTTCCGGATAACACAATTATAGCATGAACAATAGACAATTATCATGAACAAAGAAATATAATAATAACCATTTTATTATTGCCTCTAGGGCATATTTCCAACAGTCTCCCACTTGCACTAGAGTCAATATTCTAGTTACATTGTGATGAATCGAACACCCATGCAGTTCTGGTGTTGATCATGTTTTGATCTAGGGAGAGGCTTAGTCAACTGATCTGCCACATTCAGGTCCGTATGTACTTTACAAATCTCTATGTCTCCATTTTGAACACTTTCACGAATGGAGTTGAAGCGCCGCTTGATATGCCTGGTCTTCCTGTGAAACCTGGGCTCCTTGGCAAGGGAAATAGCTCCAGTGTTGTCATAGAAGAGAGTCATCGGGCCCGACGCATTGGGTATGACTCTTAGGTCGTTAATGAACTCCTTCACCCAGACTGCTTCTTGTGCTGCCTCCGAGGCTGCCATGTACTCCGCTTCACATGTAGATCCCGCCACAACGCTTTGCTTGCAACTGCACCAGCTTACTGCCCCACCATTCAAAATATACGCGTATCCGGTTTGTGACTTAGAGTCATCCAGATCTGTGTCGAAGCTAGCATCGACGTAACCCTTTACGACGAGCTCTTCGTCACCTCCATACACGAGAAATATGTCCTTAGTCCTTTTCAGGTACTTCAGGATATTCTTGACCGCTGTCCAGCGTTCCATGTCGGGATTACTTTGGTACCTTCCTACCAAACTTACGGCAAGGTTTACATCAGGTCTGGTACACAACATAGCATACATGATAGACCCTATGGCCGAGGCATAGGGGACGACACTCATCTTTTCTCTATCTTCTGCCGTGGTCGGGCATTGAGCCGTGCTCAATCTCGTACCTTGCAATATAGGCAAGAACCCCTTCTTTGACTGATCCATTTTGAACTTCTTCAATATCTTGTCAAGGTACGTACTCTGTGAAAGACCAATGAGGTGTCTCGATCTATCTCTATAGATCTTGATGCCTAATATATAAGCAGCTTCTCCAAGGTCCTTCATTGAAAAACACTTGTTCAAGTAGGCCTTTATGCTTTCCAAGAATTCTATATCATTTCCCATCAACAGTATGTCATCCACATACAATATGAGAAATGCTACAGAGCTCCCACTCACTTTCTTATAAATGCAGGCTTCTCCATAAGTCTACATAAACCCAAACGCTTTGATCATCTCATCAAAACGAATGTTCCAACTCCGAGATGCTTGCACCAGCCCATAAATCGAGCGTTGGAGCTTGCACACCTTGGCCTCAACATGTAAATCCAAGTGTTCCACTGGAAAGATGAGATGAAATCGCTTGAAAACGATATAAAAAACACCGGAATCGGAGTTACGGTTTGGAAATGGCAAGCGATTCAAAATTGGCACCGGTCTGCGATTTACAGCAAGTAGCCTTCTAAATGCAATGAGATGAACATGCTACAACACTCAAACATGACAACAAAATACATGGCAGGGAGGCATTCAAGATGCTTAACAAAAGTCTAGCACTGAGCTACGGCCAATTCATCCATTAACAGGTTCAAACAAGCATGGCAAAAACACAAATGGTAAACAGATCTCACACTTAGTGAAATCAACACTTGTCTGGAATTTCAGACCAAGTAGCTCTCTTCGGAGCAACAAAACAACATGGTACAGGACCTGAACATGACAAAGTAAAACATGGCATGGAGCTACTCAAATAGCTTAACAAAAGTCCCTTAGTGACCTTGAGCCAAAAGGGATCAAAAAAATATACTAACAAGCACATGAATATAGCAAAAACATAATCAGTTTTCAGACTTAGTGAAAACTGGCACATGCTGAAATATAACTCAAGTAGGCATGTTTACGAGGTCGATGCACTCACTACGGTGCAAGTCATGGCAAGACAATCATACATCCATTAAGAAGGCACAAAATGCAAGCTAGACATGGAAAAATCAATGGCATAGCATGCATGGATCAACTACAACAACAACGGCAAAATCGCAAACAAGTTGATGATCTGCCCAGATTCACAAAGTAGCAAAAGTAGAGCTCGATTGACTCAAGCTAGGGTGCTCCATAATTGCAAACAAAGACATGGATGGATAGAGCACTACAAGGTTAATAAAACCTTTCTTACTGATCATCCTCAAAAGAGGCACGGATCACTAGGAGACAACACGAACATAAGGCATCATGAGATAAACGATCTCAGGACTTCGTGAAATTACTAAGTCCCTGAAAACAAAGTTATCGGGTGCCTCACTTTGCAAGCTTGCACTAGGCACCACACACATCACAAAAATACATGGGTTGCACCTCTGGAAAGATGACAAAACCCTTAACAAAACATATGTAGAGCATCAGGGCATATCATGCACACATTAATCATGGCAAAAATGACAAATGTCTAAGATGGAGTAGCAGATCTGACAATTAACTCAAGTAGCCCTCTTCTAACAGCATTTCGGGCATCAAGATGAACTCAAATGAAAATGATGCAATGGAATGAAATGATATACTCTCTGAGACGAACATGTATGCAAATGCAATGCACATGATGACAATGATATGAGATGCATGACAACGATCACAACACACGGAGACAAAGACCCGAACCCGAGAAAATAAAATAACTTAACGCCGGAAATGGCAAGAGTTGGAGTACAAATTGGGAAAGTTATATCTGGGGCGTTACAGGTCCATTCTTTGTCTTCTTCCCGGCAGCTTGCTTACGGGGCGCGGCAACTCCCTTGCCGTCCTTCTTGAAGTTCTTCTTACCCTTGCCTTTCTTGAATTTAGTGGTTTTATTCACCATCAACACTTGATGTTCCTTTTTGATTTCCACCTCTGCTGATTTCAACATTGAATACACCTCAGGAATGGTCTTTTCCATCCCCTGCATATTGAAGTTCATCACAAAGCTCTTTTAGCTCGGTGGAAGCGACTGAAGGATTCTGTCAATGACCGCGTCATCCAAGAGATTAACTCCCAACTGTGTCAAGCGGTTATGCAACCCAGACATTCTGAGTATGTGCTCACTGACAGAACTATTTTCCTCCATCTTACAGCTGAAGAACTTGTTGGAGACTTCATATCTCTCGACCCGGGCATGAGCTTGAAAAACCATTTTCAGCTCTTCGGACATCTCATATGCTCCGTGTCTCTCAAAACGCTTTTGGAGCCCCGGTTCTAAGCTGTAAAGCATGCCGCACTGAACGAGGGAGTAATCATCAGCACGTGACTGCCAAGCATTCATAACGTCTTGGTTCTGTGGGACAGCTGCGTCACCTAGCGGTGCTTCTAGGACATAATCTTTCTTGGCAGCTATGAGGATGATCCTCAGGTTCCGGACCCAGTCCGTATAGTTGCTGCCATCGTCTTTCAGCTTGGTTTTCTCTAGGATTGAAGTTGAAGACAACGTCGGGCCATTTGATCTACAAGACATATTGTAAAGATTTTAGACTAATTTCATGATAATTAAGTTCATCTAATCAAATTATTCAATGAACTCCCACTCAGATAGACATCCCTCCAGTTATCTAAGTATAACATGATCCGAGTTAACTAGGCCGTGTCCGATCATCACGTGAGACGGACTAGTCAACATTGGTGAACATCTTCATGTTGATCGTATCTTCTATACGACTCATGCTCGACCTTTCGGTCTTCTGTGTTCCGAGGCCATGTCTGTACATGCTAGGCTCGTCAAGTCAACCTAAGTGTATTGCGTGTGTAAATCTGGCTTACACCCGTTGTATTCGAACGTTAGAATCTATCACACCCGATCATCACGTGGTGCTTCGAAACAACGAACCTTCGCAACGGTGCACAGTTAGGGGGTACACTTTCTTGAAATTATTTCAAGGGATCATCTTATTTAAGCTACCGTTGTTCTAAGCAAATAAGATGTAAAACATGATAAACATCACATGCAATCAAATAGTGACATGATATGGCCAATATCATTCACTCCTTTTGATCTCCATCTTCGGGGCTCCATGATCATCGTTGTCACCGGCATGACACCATGATCTCCATCATCATGATCTCCATCATCGTGTCTTCTTGAAGTTGTCTCGTCATCTATTACTTCTACTACTATGGCTAACGCTTTAGCAATAAAGTAAAGTAATTACATGACATTTATGTTGACACGCAGGTCATAAATAAATAAAGACAACTCCTATGGCTCCTGCCGGTTGTCATACTCATCGACATGCAAGTCGTGATTCCTATTACAAGAACATGATCATCTCATACATCACATATATCATTCATCACATCCTTTGGCCATATCACATCACAAAACACTTGCTGCAAAAACAAGTTAGACGTCCTCTAATTGTTGTTGCAAGTTTTTACGTGGCTGCTATTGGATTCTAGCAAGAACGTTTCTTACCTACGCCAAAACCACAACGTGAATTGCCAATTTCTATTTACCCTTCATAAGGACCCTGTTCATCGAATCCGATCCGACTAAAGTGGGAGAGACAGACACCCGCCAGCCACCTTATGCAACTAGTGCATGTCAGTCGGTGGAACCAGTCTCACGTAAGCGTACGTGTAAGGTCGGTCCGGGCCGCTTCATCCCACGATGCCGCCGAATCAAGATAAGACTAGTAACGGCAAGCAAATTGACAATATCGACGCCCACAACTACTTTGTGTTCTACTCGTGCATAGAAACTACGCATAGACCTAGCTTATGATGCCACTGTTGGGGAACGTAGCAGAATTTTAAAAATTTCTACGCATCACCAAGATCAATCTATGGAGTCATCTAGCAACGAGGGAGAGGGAAGTGCATCTACATACCCTTGTAGATTGCGCGCGGAAGCGTTCAAGAGAACGGGGTTGATGGAGTCGTACTCGACGTGATTTAAATCACCGATGACCTAGTGCCGAACGGACGGCACCTCCGCGTTCAACACACGTATGGTTAGGAAGACGTCTCCTCCTTCTTGATCCAGCAAAGGGGAAGGAGAGGTTGATGAAGATCCAGCAGCACGACGGCGTGGTGGTGGATGCAGCAGGATCCCGGCAGGGCTTCGCCAAGCGCAAGCGGGGAGGAGAGGTGTTACGGAGGGAGAGGGAGGCGCCAAGAGCAAGGGTGTCACGCTTCCCTCCCTCACCCTCTTTATATAGGGGCCTTGGGGGGGCGGCCCTAGGGAGATGGATCTCCAAGGGGGCGGCGGCCAAGGGGTGGCTTCCCCCCCCCAAGCCAAGTGGGGGGCGCCCCCACCCCTAGGGTTTCCCAACCTAGGCATAGGGAAGGCCCAAGGGGGGGCGCACCAGCCCACTAGGGGCTGGTTACCCACCCAATTCAGCTCATGGGGCCCTCCGGGATAGGTGGCCCCACCCGGTGGGCCCCCGGGACCCTTCCGGTGGTCCCGGTACAATACCGGTAACCCCCAAAACCTTCCCAATGGCCAAAACTTGACTTCCCATATATAAATCTTTACCTCCGGACCATTCCGGAACTCCTCGTGACGTCCGGGATCTCATACGGGACTCCGAAAAACTTTCGGGTTACTGCATACTAATATCTCTACAACCCTAGCGTCACTGAACCTTAAGTGTGTGGACCCTACGGGTTTGGGAGACATGCATACATGACCGAGATGCCTCTCCGGTCAATAACCAACAGTGGGATCTGGATACCCATGTTGGCTCCCACATGCTCCACGATGATCTCATCGGATGAACCACGATGTCGAGGATTCAATCAATCCGTATACAATTCCCTTTGTCAATCGGTACGTTACTTGCCCGAGACTCGATCGTCGGTATCCCAATACCTCCTTCAATCTCGTTACCGGCAAGTCACTTTACTCGTGCCGTAATGCATGATCCCGTGATCAACCACTTGGTCACTTTGAGCTCATTATGATGATGCATTACCGAGTGGGCCCAGAGATACCTCTCTGTCATACGGAGTGACAAATCCCAGTCTCGATTCGTGCCAACCCAACAGATACTTTCGAAGATACATGTAATGTACCTTTATAGTCACCCAGTTACGTTGTGACGTTTGGCACATCCAAGGCACTCCTACGGTATCCGGGAGTTGCACAATCTCATGGTCTAAGAAAATGATACTTGACATTCGGAAAAGCTACAACAAACGAACTACACGATCTTTGAGCTATGCTTAGGATTGGGTCTTGTCCATCACATCATTCTCCTAATGATGTGATCCCATTATCAATGACATCTAATGTTCATAGTCAGGAAACCATGACTATCTTTTGATCAACGAGCTAGTCAACTAGAGGCTCACTAGGGACGTGTTGTGGTCTATGTATTCACACATGTATTACGATTTCCGCATAACACAATTATAGCATGAACAATAGACAATTATCATGAACAAAGAAATATAATAATAACCATTTTATTATTGCCTCTAGGGCATATTTCCAACACTCCCTCCATTTACTTATGCAACACCACTATGGAATATACATTTTGTATCTATAAAAGACCACCAATAGTAATCGAGGCAGAATTAATGATATTTTCTCGTACTAACAACTTGTTTAATACTTGCATGCATGCAGTCATAATGACAGTCAACTACTTCCTCCACTCAGTTTTCTTGCATGCATGCAGCATATTAATGAACCCAGTAAATGAAAAGAAAAGCTGACTTGCAAAGCAGGCATTAAAATTTACATTGGTATCTGTAATCTAAGTTTGTGGCCTTGTATATAAAAATGGAGGGAGTATTTGCTTATATAAACCCACTTTGATGTATGATATATTTGGTAGTATGCATGACATATAGAAGAACTACAGGCAGCCCTGATGTATTGGTATATGCCGTATTCCAATTTTGGGTTAGGTAGAAGAACAATTGGCCCAATTTTTCGTGTTTCTGTCTATTCATATTGCTATGTAATTGCTTGCTGCACCAAATTGATCTAGCAGGCATTTGCTATGTACTTTGAACTAGTAGGTCATCGGCCAGCAGTACCTATGTACTTGTTCTTCCAGTTTAGTGAATTGTAGGATACATTTGATTGTATGCATGACCTCAACTAGGTAGGCATCACAAATTATATGATTGAATTGGTTTCGCTTGATTGAAGTATGACCAGAGGTGGTACAAACACATGCGGATCTGGTTGAAGAGGAGGAGAACGAAGTAGCATGAACAATTTCGTACTAGGTCGATGGAGGTCATCCTCATGTGAAGCATATGCGTATTGTATGGTGCATGTGTTTTGTAACAATATTATGGGATCACTATCTTTTTTTTGGAAGGAACGGGATCACTATCAATTGAAATGTATGAAACATCAAAATACATTCGTTGAATTGCATATGTGTTAGCTATGAATCGCCTACATTGTCATAATTTTTGTTTGGAAATTATCATTCAGTTACCTGCAAATATACATATCACTGCATTATGATCAGTTGAGGCCCCATTGGCATTACAGACAATTCACAACCAAATCTACAGTTTCACAGCTATTTTGCCAAACAGCCTCCAGCTTTTTCACAACAGGATTTTCATAGCAGCTTTTCCACACCATTTTTTGCAGAATCTGCAGCTCAACCGAACACAGCCTGAGCCAAGATTTGGTTGTCAGCGTACAATGTTATGGCCCCTTCCTTGAGCATTGGGAGTTGCCTTAGACGCCGTCCATCACGCGGCTCCAGTAGTTGGTGTTGACCCGCGGACCCGGGTCCTGCGATTGTCCATCGTCGTCACGCGGTTCATGCGCCGGAGGGATCTTCGAGCCGATATGAGATCCATCCTGGGAGGACCAGATCACCTCGGGCGTCCGTGATGTAGTCTAGACATCCAAACATGACGACCCGGTTTGGGGCAAAGTTCTCGACACGCCCCCAGCGGCCGGTCGGATCAGCGTGCAACACAATGCATCCAAAGGCGAAAAGTTGGCCGGGGACGAAGATGTCACCACAGCCGATACAACTATCAACTACAAGCGAGCCATCAATCCTTGGCGATCCAACAGCAAGTTCTCAATGAAAGCACCAATGTCAGTGTCAAAACTGCCAGACCTCGGGTAGGGGGGCCTGAGCTGTGAGATCAAATCGATGGGTAACAGGAGACAAGGGACACGGCGTTTTACCCAGGTTCGGGCCCTCTTGAGGAGGTAAAACCCTACATCCTGTTCTTGCTTATATTGTGGATGTATCAAAGTACAGAGTTGATCTACCTCGAGATCATAAGTTGTGGACTAAACCCTAAAGCTAATGATGATGATAATCGATGCCCCTCCACGGGCTAAACCCTCTGGCTTATATAGGCACCAGGGGTATGTAGGGTTACACATGGTTGGTTGCCATCTAGGGGTTACATGCCGAACCTAATGGATATTCTTGGAGTATACGTCAAGTCTTCGGCGCTGTCCGATGTGAGTATGCCACAACTTCGAGGCCTCCGGAATCCTTCCACGTCAATGGCCAGTCAGTCCGGCCCATGGACTAGATATGGTAGGCCGGGACCCTCTAATCCAGGACATCGTTAGGGAGGATGCCAACCATGTCTTTTTTCAGTGCCACTTGGCCCGCTTCGCATGGAGTGTCATTAGAGAGGCGTTTAGGCAGAACCAGAACCCCTCATCGGGTGCTGACCTGCTCGCCTTGCCGTGGACTCAGAGGGGTGCATTTGCTAGAATTGTGTGGCGTAGTGTATGGGTGCTGCTGTGGTCACCCTGGACCGTACGTAACAAAATTACCATTGAGAAAAAGTTCCCTCTCATCCAGCTGATGTCATTTTTAAATGCCATCTCTTTCTATAGACTTGGACACCGTTGGAGAAACAACGCGACTCTAAGATCATGCAAGATGTCATGGAGCGGATCAGGTGCATTCAGATTTCTGCACGGCAAGACACAACGCAGACCTGATCATATTTTGTGGGCCACGGAGCTGGCTAGTGGCATGGTTCCGTAATTGGTTATAGACTTATCCTATGTTTGGCTCATGTGCCCTTGGTCTGTATTGCTTTTATTTAGTACTTTAGCTGGTTTGTTTGGTTAAACTATGTTGGATCCTGTCTCGGTTGGCTTTATTAATTTGAAGTCGAACGCTTCTTGCGTCTTCATTCTAAAAAAAGTGGCTTGAGATCCACAGGGTGAGGCAGAATGCCGGCGTGACAATAATGCAGACAAGAGAACAAGC
>NC_041382.1:756575476-756584986 GCF_002162155.2 Triticum dicoccoides
GAGTGCCCCCGCCCAAGGACGGTGCATGTTGAGTTGGATCTGTGGCACCGTTGTGAACACTCTGCATCGTGTTGGTGTCTCCGGGTTTGGTAAATTGGCTTCCACCATCACCAAGAAGATGAACTCCATGGCATTACACCCGTCCTCGCCCGCGAACCGAATCTGATCCTCGTAGGAAGAGGTCTGAATAATCCGTACACCGACCTGTCCCTAGAGGGTGGACTCCGGCAACTTGGCGATGACCACATTGTGCATCACTAGTCGGACCGCGTGAAGCGCTGGATCGAGTGGAGGCGGTGCCAATGGCGGCGCCATCATGACGCAATCCGAATTCTATGGCGTGGTGAGAGGGAGTCGATAGGCGGAACGTGGGGAAGAAGAGGAGTGGTCAGCGGCAAGGGAGGGAACCAGGTGGTGGTGGGTAGGTGGGTTTGGTTCCGCTACCTGGTCAACCATGGCGGCCACCCCATTCTATGCCATTTTGTCTACGTTTATGATGTTTTCGTCCCTTTTTCTATGGCTTTACAGGCTTTTCCATCTCTTCTTCTGATCATAATGAAATGCAACGCTGTTGCTTTTCGTAAAAAAGAGAATCTTAGAACGAGCTTGTGGTGGAGGACGCTCTTCGTGCTGATTCATCTGTAGCTCATGAGTGATTGAGCGAAGAAGTCAAGACAAAGAGTGGTACGATTACAACGTGATTTATGGATCCGATTAGTTCCTGGAAACTACTGCGTGGACGCGTCTGACAGCTGCTCGTGTGGCCGTCGTCCATCTCGCGGTCTGGCCGCTGGACCCGGGTTGTGCTTGTGCAGTCTCGTCTTCACTCGGTTCGGGCATACAAGTCTTCATTCCGGTGTCCCTGCCCCGCACTTCTCACAGTTTTCTCAGACTCTTCGAGCAAGCGCGTCCATCCTTCCATACAGTAGCAAGTAGCAACAGGCCATCAGCATGGCGGCCATGCTTGCACCCGTGCCGGAGTTGAGCACCGACGAGCCTGCGGCTGCGACTCCCTACCTGCCCTGCAGCCTCAACCGGGACTGGATCCGGAGCGTTGCCGTGTCTGGAGCGCAGATGGGATCGACTGTTTTCTCCAACTCCATGTCCCAATCCGGTCATAGCGGATCCAGCTACTCCAGCCACTCTAGCTACTCCAGCCACTCTAGCTACTCCAACTACTCTAGCGCCTCCTCTTGTTCGGCCGGCGCCGATGCAGAGGACTTTGGCGCGAACGAGCTCACGAAGATCGCTCACCAAATGGTTAGCGACGGGTACACCCAGCGCATGCTCCAAGCATTCGTCGTCGCATCTTTGCCAGCGTTGGACCGTGCCCTGGAGAATCGGTTATCCGGGATCGAGCTGTACGACGTCCCATCTCCGGTGCCAGCACTTGGAAACGGTGGCGGCCCGAACACCGTGCTGGAGTCTTGGTTCTGCGGACTTGACGTGGGTTGGGTTCTCCAAATATGCCAGGAGCGTGGCTCACAATGGCAGTTCCGGCTCCAAGACAAGTCGGCATCATCGTTACAAGACTTGGTCGAGAGGTGGATCCGAGGTCTCACAGTGATCGTCCATAGTTTGACAGAGTTGGTCTCCAACTCTGTGGGGATCTGCGTGGAGAGTGTGGCAACAGAATGGTTCGGCAAAGCCAGCATTTCCAAGATGCTCGTCTTCGTCGAGGCCATCATGCCTGATCTCAAGGCTGAGAAGCTACACGCCGTGCTAGACATGTATATATGTGTCTCCAATGCATTACACATGCTTAGGTCATTTGGCATGTCTACCAGAAACCAACAAATATTTAGCGCGGCACGTGACTTGTTGAGTACACAAGGCGACATGCTATGGGAGGCCATATCCAGCACGATGGAGGAGATGAGGGCACTCGTCGAGGGCGACGATGATTTGTGGGCTATGGAAATTAAGCATGGAGGAGGCGGGGTTCACAACAACACCCGTTTGGTGGTCAGTTCCATCTTGTCCATGAAGAAAACAGTGGCTTTGATGACGGGGACCTTTACATGGCTCGACTACGACTTTAAACTTGACGTCCTGATAGATGAGACGGTTTATTATCTAAATGATCTGCTTCTCAGAAAGTCGGAACTGTGCTTGGATCCAAGCCTCAGGTACCTGTTCCTGCTTAACAATTCCTATTTCGTTGTGTCATTGAATTTTCATCTTCCTCGGTGGTATCAACGCTCCCTGATATTTAAACTTGCACCCGAATGTAAGAAGTACATGGATAGTTATCTCGATGTTTCTTGGGGACATGTGTTGTCCTGTATACCCAAATCAAATTTTAATGGACCGCTGCAATGTTGGAAGAACACCTCTTCACTAGCTAAATTCGAGTCAGCTTTCCACAAGACCTACCAGGCTCAGAAATTCTGGAAGGTTCCAGAACCTCAGCTCAGAGATGCACTGAGGAAAACTATCATAGAGAGTGTTATCTCAAGTTACCGTGACTACCTGGAGGAGCATCCAGAGCTAGCGGAACAAGTTAGCCACGGAAGCAGCAGTCCCGAGGTTTTGGAGGAGATGTTGCGAGAGCTATTTGAAGGATGAACACTACTACTTGAGGCATCAAACAGAGTCACTGGACAAATAAGAGGCTGGAGTAATGTGTCATCGTTTCATTTTGATTCTTTTTCGTTTGAATTAAAGTAGTATTTTGTATTTCGTTCGTAGTTTAAGCGCCAGATACCCATGTCAACTGGCCACAATCTGCGGTTGTGTTTTGATTTGATTTCTAATTCCATGTCAAATACTTTTGCATTCTGGTTATGCGGCGATTTCATTCATAGACTCCCTCAAAATTTAAAAAGTTCATCCATAGATAATTTCCATGTTTAGTTTCAATTTTACGCAGCATCTGTATGCACTTATGTTCATCTAGTTCAGTAACTTCAGGTTGCTTGCAAGGGTCAATCAAACGCATGGGAAATTTTTACCACAAAGTTATATTTTCTATGTAACTGTATTGTTTATATGTAAAAATTCATTTGTATTTCTTATACACTTGTCAGAGTATTAATACATATTTGAGTGTTATGCACCATTATAATCTATAGACCAGTTCAAATAAATTTCCTATATTACACATATCAATTTCTATGGGGCTGAGCGAGGAGAATGGAGATTTACATGTGTTTGACAAGCCTTCATCATCGTCCGATGCTCCAGCTCATCGTCTCGCACATTGACAAATGCATTATACAAGTTATCTGCAATGGGGTATGGGAAACAATGAGCACTTCATATTCATAATCTTATAGTGGAGCAATGAAGGGGAGAATTCTTCATAGGCAGTATAACGATCAACTGAAATCCAGAAAGTAGCGGTACTAGAAAAAATATCCAGTTAACCTTCTGAAAAAATAAATTCAAGAAAGCTGTTAAGAGGAAGAGAGGAATGAGAACTATACAAAATTTAGGCCTCCTCAAACATGAATTCTTGATGTTTGAAACTCATCTGAGGAAACAAGCAGTAAGCATAGCTATTAATGGTTGTTCTATAATATAGTACACTGGTAGAAAAAGGGCCTATAGTCCCGGTTCGTAAGGGCCTTTAGTCCCGGTTCCTGAACCGGGACTAAAGTGTCGGTACTAATACCTCTCCCCTTTAGTCCCGGTTCAATCCAGAACCGGGACTAAATGCCCTCCACGTGGGTAGTGCGCAGAGCCCAGTCAGGAGACCCTTTGGTCTCGGTTGGTGGCACCAACCGGGACCAATAGGCATCCACGCGTCAGCATTTCTGTGGCTGGGGTTTTTGTTTTTTTTTTGAAAGGGGGGGGGGGGTTGGGGGTTTTGGGGGGTTAATTTAGGTGTTTCATACATTGTGTTAGCTAGCTATAATTAATAGAGAGATGTGTCCTCTCTTATGTTCGTGCTTGGTCGATGCTACATACTATACATACGTATAGAGAGGACTAGACACGCTGGCTAGCTAGTAAGCAAACGAAGGAAACTGAAGATCGTGATGAACATATATGCATACAGAGAGAAGTGATATCGACCACCTCTCTTTCTCCGAGAGATTGGTCGAACAACAAGTTCTCGTATATCTATCTGACACTACCGGCTACATATATACAGTAATTATCTCTTACAAATATAATCATACGGACTCAGGGTCAACATAGAATTCTCCGTCTTCAGGGATCACGTGGTCAAGAAAGAATGCCGCCAATTCCTCTTGAATTCCTCGCATGCGAGCTGGTGCTAGGAGTTCATCCCGCTTCCGAAACATCTAATTCAAAGAAGGGGGTCAATACATATATATATGAATGAATGAAACTCAACACAAATGATGGTAATAAAATAAAATTGTGAATGTTGTTATTTACGTACTTCATATTGTTCGTCAGTGTAGCCCCGCTCACAGGTCGTGTGGCGGATGGACTCGCAAACATAGTATCCAGAAATCATTCCCTTGTTCCTGCCACAACCACTTTACAAGAAATAGAGGTTAATCAAACTGATAAGCAAGAATGCCAAATGGTATTGATGAAACTAGCGCTTGAATGACTAGTAGATGCGCTTAAAATGCTACTATAGCTAGTACTTACTTTCGGGTGTCTAAATTGCAGCTCCTTCGGCAGTCCCGGAGCTTTTCTGGTGAATTTTCTCCAAACCCTGCCGGACAAAGAAAATAATTACTTGATATATCAGGAAATGAACAAAGTTGCTGATATGGTGGATAATGATCGATTTAACTTACTTCTCGAGTATTTGAGTCATGTCTGCATAGTCCTTGGGATCTTTTCGTCTTGAGTCTAAGACGGTTACTAGTCCCTGCTCAAGCTTAATATGTAGGAGAATATAGTGGAAACTGCACACGCATGCATAACTCATCAATTACATTACTATAACCTTGACTAATATATAAGGGAAACCGAATACGCACAAGACAGTAACACTCACTTGAAGTTGTAAGGAAAGAGTATTATATCTTTGTTTTGATTTATTATCAACGATTGTAGCATGCTGGCCTCGGTTTCTGCGGCATGAAATTTAACCTGAGTTGCATCTATGAAATATGTGTTAATGAACCCAATATCACCGACTTGTCTTTTCTTCAATTCGACGATCTTCAATCTGCATAATATAGTGAGGATGATTATAAATACATGCAATGAAAGAGCTGAGCTATATGGAGAGACTTAATGACAGAAGTAGTAGTACTTACAGACAGTAGCAGGTGACCGTTGCTTTATCAAGGGCCAATTGATTGAAAAACTGATAGAACTTCTCAAATGGAACAGGCAACAGATCAATTCCAACGAGGTCATGCTCCTTTTTAACTTTCAAATACAAAGTACTCCTCCCCCCAGAGTCTCTGCAGATTTTCAAGTACCAATCATGCAATCTTCGCATCATCGTTGATAGAGATCTTTCATCTTTGACGAGAGGCTTCCCGTACTCGTATCTTTGTATCTGCATCTCCATGGGTTCATAATGTACTTTGTCGGGCAGGTAATCTGCAAGATTGCTATAACCGGGCACCATCCTCGGATCATTAGCGACGTTGTCGCTAGGCACCTTGAGCGGGGGGCACGATTGCTTCGCTTGTTCGCCGAGCTGGGCAATTTGTTTCCCAGCTCGTCGTTCTTTCAGCCTTTGATCACTGGCAGTACTTCCCGACCGCTCCGCTTCGGCAAATTCCTTTCCAATAATGCGGTCATAGTTTCCTTTCGGCGGATCAGACTTCGGTGGTTTTGTCAGGGCAGCCAGAGTGCGCTTCACTTTCACCCGATCTACCTTCTCCTCCGGAGGTGGATGTTTCTTTGCTTTCACCCCTTCAAAGAATTTCCTCACTTCTTCTCGCGCGATCTCGGCATTCTCCTCCTGGGTCCTCTCGTATGGTAACTTCTCTGGAGTCTTCAGAGAAGGACCGAATCTGTATGTCCGACCGCCTCTGGTTGTACTGCTAGACGCCGACCGAGCAGACGGAGCGGTTGTCTTCTTTACTTGCTGAAGAGGCGGAGGAAAAGGACTACGACGCGCCGGAGCAGCTGGAGCGGCGGCAGGTCTCTTCTGCCCTTGCTGACGAGGCGGAGAAGGAGGAGGATGGCTGCTCGGGCGCGTCGGCGCAGGCGGAGAAGGAGGCGGAGTGCCGCCATGCGCCGGAGAAGGAGCCGGCCGAGGGCCCTGATCGTCACTCGCCGGAGGAGGAGGCGGTGGAGGAGGCGGAGTGCCCTGACTCGCCGGAGGAGGAGGAGGAGGCGGAGGTGTCCAGTTCGGAAGGTTGATAAGCTCCTTCCGCCATAGGCATGGAGTCTTCAAAGCAGACCCCAGCCGAGTCTCCCCTTCACCGGTAGGGTGGTCAAGCTGGAGGTCCTCAAATCCCTCCGTTATCTCATCCACCATCACCCTAGCATATCCTTCTGGAATCGGCCGGCAGTGAAAAGTTGCGCCGGGTTCAGTAGGATAAACAGAGCCAACAGCCGCCTTGACCTTCAAATTCATCCATTGCGTCATAAGGTGGCAATTTTGAGACTCCGTGATAGCATCCACGGGATAGCTGGCAGGAGCCGTCAATGCATGCTCCGGCTGAAGCAGCTCGGTGGAAGCCACGCTGCTTCTGCGCTGAGATGGCGGGGTAGCTTCAGGGGAGGCTTCGGCAGTACGTTTGCTGCGATTTGCTTCCCGTTCCTCTATCGCGTCTACCCTTGCTTGCAGCGCCTGCATTTGGGTCTGCTGCACTTTTTTCCTCCTCTCATGGGATTTGTAACCGCCTGCGTCCGGAAACCCAACCTTCCACGAAACGGAGCCTGGCGTGCCTTGTGTCCGTCCAGGGTGCTTAGGATTCCCGAGGGCCATTGTGAGCTCGTCGTTCTCTCTGTCTGGAAAGAACGTCCCTTCCTGCGCTGCTTCGATATACTGCTTAAGCTTACTGATTGGTATGTCCATTTGTTCGTTCGTCCAAATGCACTTCCCTGTTTCAGGGTCCAAGGTTCCGCCAGCCCCGTAGAACCAAGTCCGGCAACGGTCTGGCCAGTTATTTGTCTCTAGTTCGATCCCTTTCTGAACCAGATCATTCTCAATCTTGGACCACTTAGGCTGGGCTACGAGGTAGCCACCTGACCCCGTGCGATGGTGAAGCTTCTTCTTCGCAGCATTTTGCTTGTTTGTCGCCGACATCTTCTTACTCTTTTCTGATGTCTTGTGGGCCACAAATGCGGGCCAGTGATCTCTGATCTTCTCATATCTGCCCTTGAATTCTGGTGTCTCATTATTTTTGACAAACTTATTATTCAGCTCTTTCTTCCACCTCCTGAATAGTTCTGCCATCCTCTTCAGAGCAAAAGACTTGATTAATTTCTCTTTAATTGGGTTCTCTGGATTATCCTCTGGCGGTAGGGTGAAATTTGACTTCAGCTCAGTCCAAAGATCATTTTTCTGCATATCATTGACATAAGACACCTCAGGGTCTTCTGTAGCCAGCTTAAACCATTGTTGGATGCTTATCGGGATCTTGTCCCTAACCAGAACCCCGCACTGAGCAACAAATGCGCTCTTTGTCCGGAGGGGTTCAATAGGTTGGCCATCAGGCGCGATTGCTGTGATCTCAAGCTTTTCATCCGAGCTCAACTTTTTCTTCGGGCCTCGTCTCTTTACCGAAGTTTTGCTCGATCCGGAGGGCTAGAAAAAAGAACAAAGACTTAATTAATATGTGTACATACCAAAACAATGAATGCATCAATCAGCTAGTCAGCATAGGCTTAACTAATATATATACCTGGCCGGACTCGGTTCGGTCACCGGAGCCGTCATCACGGTCTCCTTTTTGCACCGGCATTGGGTCACCGGAGCCGTCCTCATGTTCTTCTTCCTGCACCGGCATTAGGTCACCGTAGCCAGCTTGTTCACCCACTCCTTCCAGACCATCGATTTCATTGAGAAAGTATGAGACGGCATCACTTCCTTCTGCGATTATCTCCCTCAACAACGCTTCTTTTGTTGCTTCGTCTAGGGCGGTGTCCATAGTTTCTAAAAATATTGACAACATGGCAATTATTATTCAAACATGACAGATGGATATATTAGTGCCAAACGTAGAACTAGCTACCTAATCATAGTAAGCTATCGGGAGGGGGTATATATCGACAACGACGACACTACATCTATGTCCCTCGACGACCCTCGTTCCCGATAAAAAAAAGAGGAAGAAGAAGAAAAAAAGAGGAGAAGAAAGAATAGAGGAGAAGAACTCCTCTATTTTTTCTTCTCCTCTTTTTTTTCTTCTTTCTCTTCTTTTTTTATCCTCTTCTTCCTCTCATGTTCGAGAGGATCGCCGAGGGGTCGGGAGGTTGCCTAGTGTCAAAGGATTCAACAAAACCATGTCTTCATCATTAGGCGAAAGTAACATGTGCATGATGATACGAAGCTCTTCAAAGTTGTTCTGGAACGGAGTCCCAGATAGGATAATTCGCTTTTTGGTACAAAGTTCAGAAAGAGCCTTCCGAATATCGCTATTTGGAAGGCCTTTGCTGAATTCGTACCAAAAGGCGGATTATTCTATCCGGGACTCCATTCCAGAACAATTTTGCAGAACTTCGTACCAACATGCCCTGGTAACTTCCGGCTAATGATGAAGGCATGGATTTCTTCAATACTTTGACACTAGGAAACCTCTCTCGACCCCTCGGCGATCCTTGACCCCTCGAACCCTCGACGACCCTGGAACCCTAGACCCCTAGACGACCCTCTTCTTCCTCTCATGTTCGAGAGGATCGCCGAGGGGTCGGGAGGTTGCCTAGTGTCAAAGGATTCAACAAAACCATGTCTTCATCATTAGGCGAAAGTAACATGTGCATGATGGTACGAAGCTCTTCAAAGTTGTTCTGGAACGGAGTCCCAGATAGGATAATTCGCTTTTTGGTACAAAGTTCAGAAAGAGCCTTCCGAATATCGCTATTTGGAAGGTCTTTGCTGAATTCGTACCAAAAGGCGGATTATTCTATCCGAGACTCCATTCCAGAACAATTTTGCAGAACTTCGTACCAACATGCCCTGGTTACTTCTGGCTAATGATGAAGGCATGGATTTCTTCAATACTTTGACACTAGGAAACCTCTCTCGACCCCTCGGCGATCCTCGACCCCTCGAACCCTCGAACCCCCGATAAAAATTAAGAATAATAAGAAGAAGAAGAAGAAAAAAGAGGAGAAGAAGAAAGGAATAGCTAGAGGAGAAGAAGAACTGACAAAGTCTTCTCCTCTATTCCTTCTTCTTTTCCTCTTTTTTTCTTCTTCTTCCTCTTTTTTTCCTTTTCTTTTTTTCTCCTCTTCTTCCTCTTCTCTTCTTCTCCTTCTTCGGGTAAGCCCTAGTTTCCCGACCCTCGACCGCTCGACGACACTCTCGACATGCCCTTGTTCCCGATAAAAAAAAGAAGAAGAAGAAAAAAGAAGAGAAGAAAGGATAGAGGAGAAGAACTTCTTCTCCTCTATTCTTTCTTCTCCTCTTTTTATTCTTCTTCTTCCTCTTCTTTTTTTCCTCTTCTT
>NC_041382.1:756585378-756586024 GCF_002162155.2 Triticum dicoccoides
TTATTCTTCTTCCTCTTCTTCTCCCTCTTCTTCCCCTTCTTCCCCGCCTCTCTCATGAATGTCCGAAGTTCTTGACCATCGACCCCCTAAACTAGTTCTCGACCCTCGACCCCCTAAACTAGTTCTCGACCCTCGACCCCCTAAATATCCATATATGGACAAAAATTTCTACAAATGAAAATAACCTAAAAAAATCATATGATCATCTATGAACAAAAAAAAACATCATTTGATCATCTATCATCTATGAACAAAAAAATCATCATTTGATCATCTATCATCTATGAACAAAAATATTCCTAGATACATAAAAAAATTCTACAAATGAAAATAACCTAAAAAATCATATATATTTAGCAAATTCTAGCCACATACATCACATACACATATACATTATAGCCACATACACATATACATCACATATGAACAAAAAAATAAACTAATAAAAATAAAAAAACATATTGCAACATATGAAAAAAAAACATGGTGGCGCCGGCAGGGCAGAGGGGCATGGCGGCAGGTGCTCACAGAGGGGAGCGGCACTGGCGTCGGGGCAGATGGCGTCGAGGGTGGCGGCGACGGCGTCGGGGCGGCGCGGGGCAGCGACGGCTTCGGGGCGACGCGGGGCGCGGGCGGCGACGGGGTG
>NC_041382.1:756586744-756609917 GCF_002162155.2 Triticum dicoccoides
CGGCGAGGGCGCGGGCGACGGCGGGCGATGGCGAGGGCGCGGGTGATGACGGGCACGGGCGAGGCGACGGCGACGGCGGGGCAGCCTGGCGGCGTCGGGGGCAAATGGTCGATGAGAAACTGAAAATTTCCTAAGTCCTGCTTATATACACAGAGTATTGGTCCCGGTTCGTGGCATCAACCGGGACCAATGTCACCTTTAGTCCCGGTTGGAACCACCAACCGGGACCATAGGTCTCTTTTCAGCAGCCGAAAGGGCGGGAAGGAGAGGCCTATGGTCCCGGTTGGTAGCACCAACCGGGACTAAAGGGGGGCAATGGTCACGGTTGGTGCCACGAACCGTGACCAATGCCCCCTTCAGTCCCGGTTGGTGCCACCAACCGGGACCAATGCCCTTGTGCGCCCCACGCCCAAAAGTTTAGTCCCACATCGCTAGCTGAAGGGCGCCGGCACTGGTTTATAAGCGCTGCTGTGCCTCCCCATTCGAGCTCCTCTCTAATGCAGGCTTTCGGGCCTAAACTTGCTACTGCCTGTGGGCCTATTGGGCCTCTGCGGGCCTGAATCCTGGCCCATGTAAGGTTTCTAGTCGTATTCAGGCCATGGAGGCCCAGTAGGTGGCATTTTTTTGGGGTTTTTCTTTTTTATTTCTACATTTTTTTGGTTTTTTATTTTTTTATTTCTACTTAAAACTAAATACTTACAGTTTTTTAGTGATTTCTTTTTGCTTTTAGGTCACAAAAATTATAAACTTTCTGTTAGTGCCATTAGTTTTAAATTTTGAATAGTTTAAATTTGAATTTTAGAAAATTTGTGTGAATCACTAGTTTATGAATAACTTTACTATAAAAATAGAATTTTTTTCTATTTATTTTTTATTTATACTTACAACTAAATACGTATAGTTTTTTAGTGATTTCTTTTTGATTTTAGGTCACAAAAATTATAAACTTTCTGTTAGTGCCATTAGTTTTAAAATTTTGAATAGTTTAAATTGGAATTTTATAAAATTTGTGTGAATCACTAGTTTATGAATAACTTTACTATAAAAATAGAATTTTTTTTTCTTCTTTGCTATTTTTTTTATTTATACTTACAATTAAATACTTATAGTTTGATTTTAGGTCACAAAAATTATATTCTTTTTGCTATTGAAGAATATTATAGTTTTATTTTAGTTGATCATAACATAATATTTTAATTGATTGTTTTTATTTTCATAAAAGTTTTGTAGTTCATTCTGTTTGCTATTAATTCATTCTTTGAGCTAAATGACTCCGAAATTGGAAAGCATTTCAAAATGAACTCTGAAAAGGTTGAAAGTTGGCATGGTATCATCATTTCACCCACATAGCATGTTCCAAAAAGTAGAGAGGGTTACGACAAAAACTTGATGCACTTCGTGTACAAAATGGACAATCACTTTCGAAGTATCAAAGTTTCGAACAATAAGACATGAAAGCATTTCAAATGAACTTTGAAAAAGTTGAAAGTTGGGATGGTATCATAATTTCACCCACATAGCATTTGCTTATTGCGGGAGAATGTCTTCACTTTTTCTTCGCTTGTGTCATTTGCTTATTGCACCGTAACCATGGATAATCTTCATTGTTTATTAGGATGCTTGGGTCAGCCTTGACATTGAAGGGAGGAATTTCATGAAACTTTTCATAATCTTCAGACATGTCTGTCTTGCCGTCCACTCCCAGGATGTCCCTTTTTCCTGAAAGAACTATGTGGCGCTTTGGATCATCGTATGATATATTCGCTTCCTTATCTTTTCTTTTTCTCGGTTTGGTAGACATGTCCTTCACAAAGATAACCTGTGCCACATCATTGGCTAGGACGAACGGTTCGTCAGTGTACCCAAGATTTTTCAGATCCACTGTTGTCATTCCGTACTGTGGGTCTACCTGTACCCCGCCGCCTAACAGACTGACCCATTTGCACTTAAACAAAGGGACCTTAAAATCAGATCCGTAGTCAAGTTCCCATATCTCCAATATGTAACCATAATATGTGTCCTTTCTGCTCTCGGTTGCTGCATCAAAGCGGACACCGCTGTTTTGGTTGGTGCTCTTTTGATCTTGGGCGTTCGTGTAAAATGTATTCCCATTTATCTCGTATCCTTTGTAAGTCAATACAGTCAAAGATGGTCCCCTGGACAACAAGTACAACTCATCACAAACAGTGTTGTCACCTGTGAGACGTGTTTCCAACCAACTGCTGAAAGTCCTGATGTGTTCATATGTAATCCAGTCGTCGCATTGCTCCGGGTGTTTGGAGCGCAGACTGTTCTTGTGTTCATCGACATACGGGGTCACCAAGGTAGAGTTCTGTAGAACTGTGTAGTGTGCTTGAGACCAAGAATATCCGTCCCTGCATATTATTGAGTCTCTTCCAAGAGTGCCTTTTCCAGTCAGTCTCCCCTCATACCGCGATTTAGGGAGACCTATCTTGTTAAGGCCAGGAATGAAGTCAACACAAAACCCGATAACATCATCTGTTTGATGGCCCATGGAGATGCTTCCTTCTGGCCTAGCGCGGTTACGGACATATTTCTTTAGGACTCCCATGAACCTCTCAAAGGGGAACATATTGTGTAGAAATATGGGCCCCAGGATGACAATCTCGTCGACTAGATAAACTAGGACGTGCGTCATGATATTGAAGAAGGATGGTGGGAACACCAGCTCGAAACTGACAAGACATTGTGCCACATCACTCCTTAGCCTTGGTACGATTTCTGGATCGATCACCTTCTGAGAGATTGCATTGAGGAATGCACATAGCTTCACAATGGCTAATCGGACGTTTTCCGGTAGAAGCCCCCTCAATGCAACCGGAAGCAGTTGCGTCATAATCACGTGGCAGTCATGAGACTTTAGGTTCTGAAACTTTTTCTCTGGCATATTTATTATTCCCTTTATATTCGACGAGAAGCCAGTCGTGACCTTCATACTGAGCAGGCATTCAAAGAAGATTTCTTTCTCTTCTTTCGTAAGAGCGTAGCTGGCAGGACCTTTATACTGCTTCAGAGTCATGCCGTCTTTTTCGTGCAAACATTGCAGGTCCTCCTGTGCCTCAGGTGTATCTTTTGTCTTCCCATACATGCCCAAGAAGCCTAGCAGGTTCACGCAAAGGTTCTTCGTCACGTGCATCACGTCGATTGAGGAGCGGACCTCTAGGTCTTTCCAGTAGGGTAGGTCCCAAAATATAGATTTCTTCTTCCACATGGGTGCGTGTCCCTCAGCGTCATTCGGAACAGCTAGTCCACCGGGACCCTTTCCAAAGATTATGTAGTGTAAATCATTGACCATAGCAAGCACGTGATCACCGGTGCGCATGGCGGGCTTCTTCCGGTGATCTGCCTCGCCTTTGAAATGCTTGCCTTTCTTTCGACATCGATGGTTGGTCGGAAGAAATCGATGATGGCCCAGGTACACATTCTTCCTGTATTTGTCCAGGTATATACTTTCAGTGTCATCTAAACAGTGCGTGCATGCGTGGTATCCTTTGTTTGTCTGTCCTGAAAGGTTACTGAGAGCGAGCCAATCGTTAATGGTCACGAACAGCAACGCCTTAAGGTTAAATTCCTCCTGTCTGTGCTCATCCCACGTACGTACACCGTTTCCATTCCACAACTGTATAAGTTCTTCAACTAATAGCCTTAGGTACACATCAACTTCGTTGCCGGGTTGCTTAGGGCCTTGGATGAGAACTGGCATCATAATGAACTTCCGCTTCATGCACATCCAAGGAGGAAGGTTATACATACATAGAGTCACGGGCCAGGTGCTATGATTGCTGCTCTGCTCCCCGAAAGGATTAATGCCATCCGCGCTTAAAGCAAACCATACATTCCTTGGGTCCTTTGCAAACTCATCCCGGTACTTTCTCTCGATTTTTCTCCACTGCGACCCGTCAGCGGGTGCTCTCAACTTCCCATCTTTCTTTCGGTTCTCACTGTGCCATCACATCAACTTGGCATGCTCTTTGTTTCTGAACAGACGTTTTAACCGTGGTATTATAGGAGCATACCACATCACCTTCGCAGGAACCCTCTTCCTGAGGGGCTCGCCGTCAACATCACCAGGGTCATCTCGTCTGATCTTATACCGCAACGCACCGCATACCGGGCATGCGTTCAGATCCTTGTATGCACCGCGGTAGAGGATGCAGTCATTAGGGCATGCATGTATCTTATCCACCTCCAATCCTAGAGGGCATACGACCTTCTTTGCTGCGTATGTACTGTCGGGCAATTTGTTATCCTTTGGAAGCTTCTTCTTCAATATTTTCAGTAGCTTCTCAAATCCTCTGTCAGCCACAGCATTCTCTGCCTTCCACTGCAGCAATTCCAGTACGGTACCGAGCTTTGTGTTGCCATCTTCGCAATTGGGGTATAACCCTTTTTTGTGATCCTCTAACATGCGATCGAACTTCAGCTTCTCCTTTTGACTAATGCATTGCGTCCTTGCATCGACAATGACCCGGCGGAGATCATCATCATTGGGCACATCGTCTGGTTCCTCTTGATCTTCAGCAGCTTCACCTGTGGCAGCATCATTGGGCACATCGTCTGGTTCCTGTTGATCTTCACCAGCTCCCCCTGTTGCAGCATCACCGTATTCAGGGGGCACATAGTTGTCATTGTACTCTTCTTCTTCGCCGTCTTCCATCATAACCCCTATTTCTCCATGCCTCGTCCAAACATTATAGTGTGGCATGAAACCCTTGTAAAGCAGGTGGAAGTGAAGGATTTTACGGTTAGAGTAAGACCTCGTATTCCCACATTCAGTGCATGGACAACACATAAAACCATTCTGCTTGTTTGCCTCAGCCGCATCGAGAAACTCATGCACGCCCTTAATGTACTCGCGGGTGTGTCTGTCACCGTACATCCATTGCCGGTTCATCTGCGTGCATTATATATAATCAAGTGTCCAAATTAATAGAAGTTCATCATCACATTAAAACCAAAGTGCATACATAGTTGTCATCTAATAACATATAGCTCTCCAGAGCATCTAATTAATTAAACCATACATTGAAACTATGTAAAACATTTCAATGCGAAAACAAATGCGATCATAATCGCAACCAAGGTAACAATTGATCCAACGGCATAATGATACCAAGCCTCGGTATGAATGGCATATTTTCTAATCTTTCTAATCTTCAAGCGCATTGCTATCTTGATCTTGTGATCATCGACGACATCCACAACATGCAACTCCAATATCATCTTCTCCTCCTCAATTTTTTTATTTTTTCCTTCAACAAATTGTTTTCTTCTTCAACTAAATTTAACCTCTCGACAAGGTCGGTTGGCATTTCCGATTCACATACATCCTAGATAAATAAAATCTATGTCACGTTGGTCGGCATAATTTTCATAAACAATAAATGAACCAATAGTTATAAAGATAATATACATACCAAATCCGAATCATAGACAGGACGAGGGCCGACGGGGGCGGATACCAAAACCATCGCACTATATAAGATGCAATAAAAAATGTAAGAAAATGACACAAGTATCTATCTAAACATACAAGTAAGAATATTTTTCCTTTCAGAAAGAAGATAAGAACAAGAGGCTCACCACGGTGGTGTCGGTGATGAGATCGGTGCGGGTGATCGACGGCGGTGAAGACGGGGATGGGGCGCGACGGACCGCTAAATCTAGACAAATCTCGAGGAAAATGGAGCTTGGAGGTCGAGCTTCGAGAGGAGAAAGCTTAAGTAGTGTGGCTCGGGCATTCCATCGAACACCTCATGTGCATAGGAGGTGAGCTAGAGCACCACAAATCCCTCTCCCCCTCGGCCAGAGAAAAACAGAGCACTGGGGTGCTCTGCTCGCGAGCGAGGGGTATATATAGGCACCTCATTGGTCCCGGTTGGTGGCATGAACCGGGACTAAAGGGGAGCCTTTGGTCCTGGTTCAAGCCACCAACCGGGACCAATGGTGGTGGGCTCGGAGCGAGGCCCATTGGTCCCGGTTCATCCCACCAACCGGGACCAAAAGGTCCAGACGAACCAGGACCAATGGCCCACGTGGCCCGGCCGGCCCCCTGGGCTCACGAACCGGGACCAATGCCCGCATTGGTCCCGGTTCTAGACTGAACCGGGATTAATGGGCTGAGCCGGCCTGGACCATAGCCCTGTTTTCTACTAGTGGTAATTGAAGAAAAAAATAAGCCAGCACAAGGGCCTACCAAGTAGTTAAAGGTCATCATTCATGTAACAGTATAGCTGCCTTTGGAGCTGGTAACTTCTTCAACCCCTCTATTAAAAAAGAAAAACTAGCCCACATTACTTGATGGACGGTGGAATTACGAATCACAAGCTCAAAAATAAATTAAAGGATAAGGTTATGAGTTACAAAAAGGATTGCCTTACAAAGTGATAGTGGTTTGGCACTCAGGCCCTCAGGTCAATAAATTTTGAACATAAGTTAGTTCAAACATGGGAAACAAAGGTTGATATGTAAACTAATATTCAATGCTAGGGTACTATTTTCCGTGAAATCCAAGATAAACAACACATAGCGCAGAAGGTGATGGTTAGCTATTGTACAAGTTATCATTACAAAACTTCCACATCAGGAATAACAGTTAGCCCATTAAGGTTGTCTTACCTCCGTTGAGTTTACGGAACATGTCGTAAGTTGAGTATGCATGCCTCTCAACACATTCAGAAATATGTCTACTCGCATGCCCTCCTTGGGCTCAGCATATATATATGGGAACAGTCATGTAGTGAAAAAAAAACGCACTAAACAGCGCAAGAAAGCGATCAACCCAGACAGAGTTGCCACAACTCCTTATATGAACCAAGAGTCGGAAGTAAGTAAGAATTATGCAATAACATAATCTGACAGGAGGCTATCATTGATAGGAAAAGGGCCTCTTGTCCCGGTTCGTAAGGGCCTTTTGTCCCGGTTCCTGAACCGGGACTAAAGGGTCGGTACTAATGCCCTGTCCCTTTAGTCCCGGTTCAATCCAGAACCGGGACAGATGGGCCTGCATGTGGCCTGTCGTGGAATTGTCACGACAGATGTCCTTAGCGTGAGGACTTAGTCGCGAGGCCAAGGCATCTATGCGGTAGCTTGAAGGGGTTGGTCGGAATCGAGAGACGCAAGGCGGATCATCACACAAGACGAGGATTTAGACAGCTTCGGGCCCCGGGAAACATCATCCGGAATAGCCCTACATGTTGTTTGTGGCTAGGTCTCATTATGCTCATGAGGGAGTCGCCGGTAAGCCGGCTCTTTGTGTCTAGCCTTAGATATTGTTTCTTGTTGCCTGTCCTCTTTGGGGAGCCCTGCCCCTCCTTATATAAGTTGATGGGGCGGGTTACATGTAGAGTCCTATTAGGATTAGGACTAGTCTATTACAAGTGGAGTCCTAGTCTTGCTTCCTTTGTAGGAGAATATTCCTTGTGCTTTCCTCATAAACCGGCCCACCATAACATGAGCCGGCCTTCCATGAACCGCCTTTTGGGCCGCCGGGTCTTGTCGTTCCTCTGACCCGCTCGCCGGGTCATCCATGAGTCGCCAGGCTCGAGCGGGTCACTTAGTGAGTCGTCCAGTCAAGGCAGGTCATTAGTGAGTTGCCAAGTCCGGCCAGGTTATACTTCCGGCCGGGTTACACCGCGGGGTATATCCTCGACATTAGCCCCCAAGTTTAGCTTGGATATATCCATGGTAAACTTATGCTGCAAAATAAACAAAAGAACAAATTTGACAGGTTGTGCTCCGGGTTAAGAATTCTTGTAAACCGGCACCTGAACATCCTTAAGTCCTTGTCATTTCCTTCTTCTAGAAAATCCGGGTCAATAGACCAGCTGCATAATCAATTTGCTTGTAGAAGAAATATTGTAAACAAAGAATCCATTTGAGTCGGCCTCCAAAGCGCCGGCTTAAAAAATATAGGTCTTGAAATACTCATCTGATTTTCAACCGGCTTAAAGATGTAGATCTTGCCGAGTTATAATTTCCAAAATTTCCGGGTTATAAAAAACTGATGATGCCGAGTCATAATTGTTGTTGATACCGGGTCATGTAATTGATCTTCCTGATTTGCTCAAAGCTGAGAATTTGAAGATGTTCCTTCTTTATATGCATAATACCTGTAGCCCCCAAGTCTTAAGAGGAGCACACAGAGATAACTTAAGACTTGCTTCAATATAAGTGTTGCAACCTTGAAGAAATCCGGGTTATTCATCTCAATCATTAGTCATAAACTGAATATTCCACATATGTAGCCCCCAAGTGCCGGGTTGTCATGCTTGCAGAAACCTGGGACTTGTAATTGCCTTATGCTCATAAAAACTTCAACCAGTGTAGCCCCCAAAGGCCAGCTCAGTAAGATAATATTGAGCTGGGACTTTTATATATACTTCTTTAAAAAGAATATCATATGATGTAACCTCCATCATGGGGCTTACCGGCGACTCCCTCATGAGCATAATGAGACCTAGCCACAAACAACATGTAGGGCTATTCCGGATGATGTTTCCCGGGGCCCGAAGCTGTCTAAATCCTCGTCTTGTGTGATGATCCGCCTTGCTTCTCTCGATTCCGACCAACCCCTTCAAGCTACCGCATAGATGCGTTGGCCTCGCGACTAAGTCCTCACGCTAAGAACATCTGCCGTGACAATTCCACGACAGTTGGCGCCCACCGTGAGGCCTGCGCACGGTGGTGATGAGTTCTTGCAAGGAACCCTTCAAGGGATTGAGAGGTTCACGATCGGCCAGATTAAGAAGACCTGGCGCAGAAGAATCTACATTTGACATATACGAGATTTGAGATCAAGAAATTTTTTAGTTTTGTGTTTATGCGGCCGACGGAAGCACCGTGGGGATTCGCCGAGTCCGTCACAAGAGTTTTTTTGGATGGTGGCAGTTTCGGCAATCAGTCAATCGCAAGTTGCACCGAGATGAGCAGGGAATCTCTGTTGCAATCGTTCTGTCCAATCCATCCAGTTACGTTTGCTGCTCCGTGCCTCCACAATATAATCTGCTGATGTACCAAGTACCGAGGCAAACAGTACATGTTTGAAAATATTGAGAAAAGAAGTAGAAGGCTTGCGGAGCGCCCGAGTGACTATGCATGCGCGTGAACTAGAGGGAGTACTACGGCAAGTTTATCATCATGTCAAGACAAAAAGAAAGAAAGTTTTTCTCTGGCTCACGCAAGGAAAAGGGAGAGACGCAGATTAGGACTCCGCCCCGATCTTCGTTCCGGGAGCGGCGGCAGAGAAAACCAGCTGAGAATTTATGCCATCAAAAGAAAAATTGGGACAAACCCCAGGAGTCAACTCCAATCCGAGTAGCAGTACATCAGCATAAGAAAGCTACTCGGAGTATGGTTCAGGGAAAAGAAAGGGAAACAGAGTCAGCCCGTAGGTGACCAGACTGGACGCACGTTGTTTTCGGATGTCACATCCAAACAGTAACAAGGAAAGAAGGAAAATGCCAATATCGCTGACAACCACATATTGTCAGGTGTAATTATGAAGAAAAAGGTAACATGCTACATGTGAAGACCGAGCCAAAAGAAGAAATCAGATGCAGCTCTATCAAGAAGAGCTGGATGTTTAAAAACATATTGGGGCTTGCGCCAGCGTTATTCTACACCACCCACTACCGCGTCGCCGGCCGGACGCGCGCAAGCCGCCGCCCCGCGGACCAGTCTACCTCAACATGCTGGTGCCGCGCTCGCTCTTAGGAACTGTCAGACAGACGCGCACAAACCACCGCCCACGCTGCTGGTTTACATCCATCTGCACTTGCGGCCGATTCTCTCCGTCCGCGCCGCCTTACAACGCCACGGACGACTCGCTCGTCCGCTCTCACGGCCGGTTCAGGCGTCCGCACCGGCTTACAACAAGGAGGACAACTTGCCCGTCCGCACCGGCTTACAACCATCACCGAGGTGATCATCAACTCA
Source organism: Triticum dicoccoides (assembly GCF_002162155.2). Taxonomy (NCBI): domain Eukaryota; kingdom Viridiplantae; phylum Streptophyta; class Magnoliopsida; order Poales; family Poaceae; genus Triticum; species Triticum dicoccoides. The sequence goes on from NC_041382.1 coordinate 756,596,702, forward strand.
GCGGCGGATAATTTCCGGCCTAACATATCAGGTGAAATCTATCTAAGTCTATTTTTGACACATATTGTTTTTGTCAAAGAACAAATTACTCCGGCTTGCGATGTTTGTTGATACATGACAATTGTTCACTACATCAACACGACGTGGTTGACTCGCTCGTCCGCGCGGCTTACCGCGCCTGCAATTGATTCACCCGTCCACACCGGCTTACAACACCATGGTCGGTTCATCTGTCTGAGCCGCCTCTGATTTTACGATCGTCTCTCGTGGCCTGGTCTACATTGCCACACCGCGCCGCACTTGTCTGCATGAGCTGTTTATTGAGTATGAGCAAGTCGCTGCTTGGGAAGCCCGGTTTTCTTCCAACAAATTAGAGGCAAATTATCATATATTGTCAGCCGACATCTGCACTGGATGGTTCAATGGGCAGGTGTACAAGTCGCCGCCACTAGAGTTTGGTTACCTTCAAACAGTGAGTTGGAAGGAACCATTGGCCGAGTTGCTGACACGGCTCATACAGAATCATTTATAACCCGCCGCAGTCACCTCAACCTTCGGTGGATTCACATCGTGCTATCAACACAAATGATATACAAGTTATGCCGGTTTATATCACGATCAAATATGGAGAATCTCAAGCCAACTCCTCGAGTCACCTTGAGACTTGGGGGCTACAATGATATGACTTAGCAAACGTTGCCGGTTTTCAGTGAAGTCAAGAACCCCAATACGTTGGAGGGAAAGATAACCCGGTCCCGGATTCACATTGTGCTGTCAGAAGATTTCTGGATTAGAAACTATATGACAGTTACAAAATCCCGGCTCAATGAAGAAGTTTCGGGTCATCAGAAAAGGATTCCGGTTTACAATCCGGTACAAGGGAAAGATGTCTCCCACAAAGCTCTGAAGCTCTCAAATCCGGTTTAAGAATTTCCGGTTCAAAAAGGAATTAACTTCTCGCAAGTTCGAGTTTAAAGGCCGTCAGAAAATTTTCGGCTAAAAATGAAGATTCCGGTTTAAAATCCGGTTCAAGGGAAAGATGTCTCCCACAAAGCTTTGAAGCTCTCAATATCCGGTTCAAGATCCCGGTTCAAGAAGAATTTATCTCTTGCAAAAAGTTAAAAATTGCCGAAGAGGACCTGCTGCCACGATGCGCGGTTCAAACATGGGTATCCCGCCTTACTGGCCTGACATATTATTGATCACATGGGGGCGTCTGCTTCATAAAGCGGGGTCTCTGTTCTTTTACATCATGCGTGGTTACACGGAGTTGTTCTGTCTTAAAGCGGCCTCCGGTTTACCCCTTGAAAATTTTATAAACATCACTTGGGGCTTGTTCGTGTCCGAATTGATGCAACACCTTTTGATAGGCGAAAGCCACCAGATCACTTGGGGACATGGTCAAGTCTGAACCAGTCACGCCTCTTGATCGGCCTAAGGCCATAGAATCACTTGGGGGCTTGGTCGAACCCGAACCATTGCCACGCCTCTTGATCGGCATAATGCCACGGTTTCATTTGGGGACCTGGCTGACTTGAACCATAGATACACCATTGGGGAGCTTGGTCGTGTCCGACCATGGTAACACCATCTGATCGGCTCAATAAGCCTCTTTTTGCAAATGGTTTTATCATTGCCTTTGCTTCAATATTTTCCTTGATAACTGTTTCTTTTATTTTTGTTGCATTTTTAAACCGACATTGTTAATCCAGTTCAACTGTCAATTACAAATTGTCAGAACACGGTCAAATCTTAATCCGGAGACTATCTGCCCGGTTTGGTTTTAAGTTACCATCCTATTATGGAGTAAACCGGTGTTTATCAACCCGGCTCGGCTTTCAACTACAAGTTGTCAGTACACGATCAAATTATAACCCGGAGACTATCAGCCCGGTCTGGTTTGACTACAAGTCGCCAGTATTATATATGGTTAATCTGGGGTTTATCACAAACCCGGTACGGTTTTATCATAAACCGTTACAATATGAAAGGAGTTATCATTACTCAAAGATTGGGGTTATCACTCTTACTACAAAAAGTTGGTAAACCAACGATGTGATTCAATGTCACAGGTATGACCCGTCCGGCGGTAAACCGCCAGGACACTTTAAACTTGTTGTATGCAGAAACAGGTTGAATAAAGTATGATGATAAATTCCGGTGTTTGTTAAACCGGCCTGGCTTTTGACTATAAGTCGCAAGTATGATGATAAATTATCCGGTGTTTATTAAACCGGTCTGGCTTTAAGACCATAAGTCTCCAGTATATGATGAGAAATTATCCGGTGTTTGTTAAATCGGCCTGGCTTTTGACTATAATATTTGGATTGCGTCATTGGAATCATGCGCTCATAAATCATTGGATTATATTATTCAAATCTTCAAATAGCCAACATGGCTGGATTTCATTATGGTTATCAATAACCAGTATTATGATTAAGGTTTTCAAAGTCACTTTAGCGCAATGGCTATTATATTATCAAAGGATATGATTAATTTTACAATTGAAGGAATAGTCCCAAGTCGCTGCAGGCTTACGACCCGGCACTTGGGGGCTACATTATTCAACTTAAGATTATATCAAATATGCAAGTCTCATGTCGCTGCAAGCATGCACCATAACACTTGGGGGCTAATGCAAAGTCATTTTTTTGCTCACCTTATTGAAGACCTGACTCATCACATTGTAATGAGCCGGCCCTTGGGGGCTACCAATTGCCTCTGTAACAATTTAAGGTACAAAGCTTTTTATCCATTACATTGAAGGGTCCACTTCTTAGTTGGTAAAGCACAAGGCTCTTAACCTTGTGGACGTGAATTCAAGCCCCATGATGGGGGTTACATCATATGATGTTATTTTTATTGAAGAATATATCAAAGTCCCAGCTCAATATTATCTTACTGAGTCGGCCCTTGGGGGCTACACGTTGCTGTTCAAAGTTTACAAGATTATATTTACAAAGTCCCTGCTCATTATTGCAGAATGACCCGGCCCTTGGGGGCTACACTGGTTGAAGTTTTTATGAGCATCAAGCAATTACAAGTCCCAGGTTGCTGCAAGCATGACAACCCGGCACTTGGGGGCTACATATGTGGAATACTCAATTCTGACAAGTGACTGGGATGAACTGAAGGAAATATGCCCTAGAGGCAATAAGAAAGTTATTATTTATTTCCTTATATCATGATAAATGTTTATTATTCATGCTAGAATTGTATTAACCGGAAACACAATACATGTGTGAATACATAGACAAACAGAGTGTGACTAGTATGCCTCTACTTGACTAGCTCGTTAATCAAAGATGGTTATGTTTCCTAACCATGGACAAAGAGTTGTTATTTGATTAACGGGATCACATCATTAGGTGAATGATCTGATTGACATGACCCATTCCATTAGCTTAGCACCCGATCGTTTAGTATGTTGCTATTGCTTTCTTCATGACTTATACATGTTCCTATGACTATGAGATTATGCAACTCCCGTTTGCCGGAGGAACACTTTGTGTGCTACCAAACGTCACAATGTAACTGGGTGATTATAAAGGTGATCTACAGGTGTCACCAAATGTACATGTTGGGTTGGCGTATTTCGAGAGTAGGATTTGTCACTCCGATTGTCGGAGAGGTATCTCTGGGCCCTCTCGGTAATGCACATCACATAAGCCTTGCAAGCATTGCAACTAATGAGTTAGTTGTGAGATGATGTATTACGGAACGAGTAAAGAGACTTGCCGGTAACGAGATTGAACTAGGTATTGAGATACCGACGATCGAATCTCGGGCAAGTAACATACCGATGACAAAGGGAACAACGTATGTTGTTATGCGGTCTGACCGATAAAGATCTTCGTAGAATATGTAGGAACCAATATGAGCATCCAGGTTCCGCTATTGTTTATTGACCGGAGACATGTCTCGGTCATGTCTACATTGTTCTCGAACCATAGGGTCCGCACTCTTAATGTTACGATGACAGTTTCATTATGAGTTTATGTATTTTGATGTACCGAAGGTTGTTCGGAGTCCCGGATGTGATCATGGACATGACGAGGAGTCTTGAAATGGTGGAGACATAAAGATCGATATATTGGAAGCCTATATTTGGATATCGGAATTGTTCCGGGTAAAATCGGGATTTTACCGGAGTACCGGGGGGTTACCGGAACCCCCCTGGGGGTTATTGGGCCTACATGGCCCTAAGGGAGAAGAGGAAAGGAGACAAGAGGTGGCCGCGCGCCCCTCCCCTCCCTAGTCCGAATAGGACAAGGAGAGGGGGGGCGGCGCCCCCTTTCCTTTCATTCTTCCTCCTCTTTCCCCCTTCTCCTTCTCCAACTAGGAAAGAAGGGAGTCCTACTCCCGATGGGAGTAGGACTCCCCCTTGGCGCGCCCTCCTTGGCCGGCCGGCCCCTCCCCTTGGCTCCTTTATATACGGGGGCAAGGGGGCACCCTAGGACACACAAGTTGATCTTCATGATCGTTCCTTAGCCGTGTGCGGTGCCCCCCTCCACCATATTCCACCTCGGTCATATTGTAGCGGTGCTTAGGCGAAGCCTTGCGATAGTTGAACATCAAGATCGTCACCACGCCGTCGTGCTGACGGAACTCCTCCCTGAAGCTTTGCTGGATCGGAGCCCGGGGAGCGTCATCGAGCTGAACGTGTGCCAAGAACTCGGAGGTGCCGGAGTAACGGTGCTTGGATCGGTTGGAACGGGAAGACGTACGACTACTTCCTCTATGTTGCGTCAACGCTTCCGCTTCGGTCTATGAGGGTACGTAGACAACACTCTCCCCTCTCGTTGCTATGCATCACCATGATCTTGCGTGTGCGCTGGATTTTTTTTGAAATTACTACGTTTCCCAACAGTGGTATCAGAGCCTAGATTTTATGGTTTGATGTTATATGCACGAGTAGAACACAAGTGAATTGTGGGCAATATAAGTCATACTACTTACCAGCATGTCATACTTTGGATCGGCGGTATTGTTGGATGAAGCGGCCCGGACCGACATTATGCGTACGCTTACGCGAGACTGGTTCTACCGCTGTGCTTTGCACACAGGTGGCTGGCGGGTGTCAGTTTCTCCAACTTTAGTTGAACTGAGTGTGGCTACGCCCGGTCCTTGTGAAGGTTAAAACAGCACCAACTTGACAAACTATCATTGTGGTTTTGATGCGTAGGTAAGATTGGTTCTTGCTTAAGCCCGTAGCAGCCACATAAAACTTGCAACAAACAAAGTAGAGGACGTCTAACTTGTTTTTGTAGGGCATGTTGTGATGTGATATGGTCAAAGCATGATGCTAAATTTTATTGTATGAGATGATCATGTTTTGTAACCGAGTTATCGGCAACTGGCAGGAGCCATATGGTTGTCGCTTTATTGTATGCAATGCAATCGCCCTGTAATGCTTTACTTTATCACTAAGCGGTAGCGATAGTCGTAGAAGCATAAGATTGGTAAGATGACAATGATGCTATGATGGAGATCAAGGTGTCGCGCCGGTGACGATGGTGATCATGACGGTGCTTCGGATATGGAGATCACAAGCACAATATGATGATGGCCATATCATATCACTTATATTGATTGCATGTGATGTTTATCTTTTATGCATCTTATCTTGCTTTGATTGACGGTAGCATTATAAGATGATCTCTCACTAAATTTCAAGATAAAAGTGTTCTCCCTGAGTATGCACCGTTGCCAAAGTTTGTCGTGCCCAGACACCACGTGATGATCGGGTGTGATAAGCTCTACGTCCATCTACAACGGGTGCAAGCCAGTTTTGCACACGCGGAATACTCAGGTTAAACTTGACGAGCCTAGCATATGCAGATATGGCCTCGGTACACTGAGACCGAAAGGTCGAGCGTGAATCATATAGCAGATATGATCAACATAGTGATGTTCACCATTGAAAACTACTCCATTTCACGTGATGATCGGTTATGGTTTAGTTGATTTGGATCACGTGATCACTTAGATGATTAGAGGGATGTCTATCTAAGTGGGAGTTCTTAAGTAATATGATTAATTGAACTTAAATTTATCATGAACTTAGTCCCTGATAGTATCTTGCTTGTTTATGTTTGATTGTAGATAGATGGCTCGTGTTGTTGTTCCTTTGAATTTTAATGCGTTCCTTGAGAAAGCAAAGTTGAAAGATGATGGTAGCAATTACACGGACTGGGTCCGTAACTTGAGGATTATCCTCATTGCTGCACAGAAGAGTTACATCCTGGAAGCACCGCTGGGTGACAGGCCTGCTGATGATGCAACTGACGACGTTAAGAACGTCTGGCAGAGCAAAGCTGATGACTACTCGATAGTTCAATGTGCCATGCTTTACGGCTTAGAACTGGGACTTCAACGATGTTTTGAACGTCATGGGGCATATGAGATGTTCCAGGAGTTGAAGTTAATATTCAAGCAAAATGCTCGGATTGAGAGATATGAAGTCTCCAATAAATTCTATAGCTGCAAGATGGAGGAGAATAGTTCTGTCAGTGAACATATACTCAAGATGTCTGGGTATTGTAATCACTTGATTCAAATGGGAGTTAATCTTCCGGATGATAGCGTCATTGACAGAATTCTCCAATCACTTCCACCAAGCTACAAGAGCTTCGTGATGAACTATAATATGCAAGGGATGGATAAGACAATTCCTGAGCTCTTCGCAATGCTAAAGGTTGCGGAGGTAGAAATCAAGAAGGAGCATCAAGAGTTGATGGTCAACAAGACCACTAGTTTCAAGAAAAAGGGCAAAGGGAAGAAGAAGGGGAACTTCAAGAAGAACAGCAAGCAAGTTGCTGCTCAGGAGAAGAAACCCAAGTCTGGACCTAAGCCTGAAACTGAGTGCTTCTACTGCAAGCAGACTGGTCACTGGAAGGGAACTGCCCCAAGTATTTGGCGGATAAGAAGGATGGCAAGGTGAACAAAGGTATATGTGATATACATGTTATTGATGTATACCTTACTAGAGCTCGCAGTAGCACCTGGGTATTTGATACTGGTTCTGTTGCTAATATTTGCAACTCGAAACAGGGACTACGGATTAAGCGAACACTGGCAAAGGACGAGCTGACGATGCGCGTGGGAAATGGTTCCAAAGTCGATGTGATCGCGGTCGGCACGCTACCTCTACATCTACCTTCGGGATTAGTATTAGACCTAAATAATTGTTATTTGGTGCCAGCGTTGAGCATGATCATTATATCTGGATCTTGTTTGATGCGAGACGGTTATTCATTTAAATCAGAGAATAATGGTTGTTCTATTTATATGAGTAATATCTTTTATGGTCATGCACCCTTGAAGAGTGGTCTATTTTTGATGAATCTTGATAGTAGTGATACACATATTCATAATGTTGAAGCCAAAAGATGCAGAGTTGATAATGATAGTGCAACTTATTTGTGGCACTGTCGTAAAGCGCATGAAGAAACTCCATACTGAGGACTTTTGGAACCACTTGATTATGAATCACTTGGTACTTGCGAACCATGCCTCATGGGCAAGATGACTAAAACGCCGTTCTCCGGTACTATGGAGAGAGCAACAGATTTGTTGGAAATCATACATATAGATGTATGTGGTCCGATGAATGTTGAGGCTCGTGGCGGATATCGTTATTTTCTCACCTTCACAGATGATTTAAGCAGATATGGGTATATCTACTTAATGAAGCACAAGTCTGAAACATTTGAAAAGTTCAAAGAATTTCAGAGTGAAGTTGAAAATCATCGTAACAAGAAAATAAAGTTTCTATGATCTGATCATGGAGGAGAATATTTGAGTTACGAGTTTGGTCTACATTTGAAACAATGCGGAATAGTTTCGCAGCTCACGCCACCCGGAACACCACAGCGTAATGGTGTGTCCGAACGTCGTAATCGTACTTTACTTGATATGGTGCGATCTATGATGTCTCTTACAGATTTACCGCTATCGTTTTGGGGTTATGCTTTAGAGACGGCTGCATTCACGTTAAATAGGGCACCATCAAAATCCGTTGAGACGACGCCTTATGAACTGTGGTTTGGCAAGAAACCAAAGTTGTCGTTTCTTAAAGTTTGGGGCTGTGATGCTTATGTGAAAAAGCTTCAACCTGATAAGCTCGAACCCAAATCGGAGAAATGTGTCTTCATAGGATACCCAAAGGAGACTGTTGGGTACACCTTCTATCACAGATCCGAAGGCAAGACATTCGTTGCTAAAAATGGATCCTTTCTAGAGAAGGAGTTTCTCTCGAAAGAAGTGAGTGGGAGGAAAGTAGAACTTGATGAGGTAACTGTACCTGCTCCCTTATTGGAAAGTAGTACATCACAGAAACCGGTTTCTATGACACCTAAACCAATTAGTGAGGAAGTTAATGATGATGATCATAGAACTTCAGATCAAGTTGATACTGAACCTCGTAGATCAAACAGAGTAAGATCCGCACCAGAGTGGTACGGTAATCCTGTTTTGGAAGTCATGTTACTAGATCATGATGAACCTACGAACTATGAAGAAGCGATGGTGAGTCCAGATTCCGCGAAATGGCTTGAAGCCATGAAATCTGAGATGGGATCCATGTATGAGAACAAAGTGTGGACTTTGGTTGACTTGCCCGATGATCGGCAAGCAATTGAGAATAAATGGATCTTCAAGAAGAATACTAACGCTGACGGTAATGTTACTGTCTACAAAGCTCGACTTGTTGCAAAAGGTTTTCGACAAGTTCAAGGGGTTGACTACGATGAGACCTTCTCACCCGTAGCGATGCTTAAGTCTGTCCGAATCATGTTAGCAATTGCCGTATTTTATGATTATGAAATTTGGCAAATGGATGTCAAAACTGCATTCCTGAATGGATTTCTGGAAGAAGAGTTGTATATGATGCAACTACAAGGTTTTGTCGATCCAAAGGGAGCTAACAAAGTGTGCAAGCTTCAGCGATCCATTTATGGACTGGTGCAAGCCTCTCGGAGTTGGAATAAACGCTTTGATAGTGTGATCAAACACTACAAGAAATATGTCAACTTGTGACCACCACTATTGGTCACTGAATGGTCACAAATTTCCATTTGTGACCTTTTTGTGACCAAAACATAAGGTCAAAAGCTGGCCGTCGTAAACTGACTATAGCGACCTTTCTTCTGGAATGGTCGGAGACGTTTATGACCAAAATACGTCTACTGTGGCGTTTTGGTCACTAGCAACCTCCCCAGGCCACGTAGGCATCCAGCGTAGCAAGCTGATGTGGCACAAGATTCAGCCCGGTCCAATTCAGTTTTCTACATGGGCCTAGCCCAACAATTCGGCCTTTTTATTGTTTTTTTCATGTGAATTTTTGGTCGGCTACATGGGCCACGCCCTACAATTCGGCCTTTTAATTTTCTAGGCCATGGCCCTTTTGCAAACCATTTCATTAGGCCTTTTTGTAAGGTTTTACAGAAATGCACAATATTCCAGTCCACTATTATTTGGGCTGTAGCATTTTTGATCCAGTAGACCATTTGGTCTTTTTATTATTCACTGATTTCCAGTTTACACATTTGAACAGCAAACACTCAATAATTCTCTCAATTAAATGATTAAATTCAGAAATCATTCATCTAAATACACACAACAGCACATACAAGTCTGCACGTCCAACCTCAACTAAAACAAGCAAAACCAGATACACATCAACTAAAGTTGTGGTGTGCTTCCATCACAGCAGGAGCAACCTAAGCGACATTAGATCACCAAAAAGAAACAATGCCATCAACATGAGGCGGTAATCCAACTTCAACACTTTGTGAGGAGCAGCGCCACCAGGAGGATGCCGATCACCTCTGGTACCTGGCCACAGGTCACATCAGAAATATTCAGAAATCAGTTGAACATAATTGACTACAAAAGAAATCAAAATTGAACAGAATTGTCATGCTTGTCTACTTTCAGGAAAGTTAATACATATTTCCATGCTTGTCTACCAAAGAAATTGTATCAACTTAACACTTAGTCATGCATAAGTGTTTCACATCAAAAACATACAGCAGTGCAGACTCAAAATTGTATCAACTTAACACTTAGTCATGCATAAGCGTTTCACATAAAAAACATACAAAATTTGGAGTAGGAAACTAAATCTCTAAATACTCCAGCTGCAAATACTGCTAACACTAATAGGCCAGTAGCAAATACTGTATTTTTGGAGTTTTAACAAATGTTCAGTAATTTATGGAGTACAGCAGCAACATCACGTTAAGAAAGTGAGCTAAATCATCACATTTTCAACTCTAAAGGTGCGGCAGGTCCAAGGTTGTCAGAATCGTGATTCTGAATCGAATCGGAGCTCTGATGGTAGGATCGCAAATCGTAGAATCTTCACTATCAGGATCGTAGAAACGTAGATTCTAGAGACTAAAGTCGTAGAATTGGAGGGGTTAGTTTGGATCGTAAAGTCGTAGAATCGTACAATAGAATCGCGATTCTGACAACCTTGGGCAGGTCCTAACCCTATCATAGGCATACGCACAAACAGGTGCATGACTGTGTTAAGTTTTATACAAGGATGTGGCTTATTGAAACTGAAAGTCCAAGTAAAAGTCGTCAAGAGCAAAAATAATGAAATGTTTAGTCCCAGGTTTGTGAACTACGCAGGAATTCTTTTAAACTTGTAATACAGAGGCTGAGTTAGTACGCAGAATGTCTGTAAGCTACGACATGGCCCATCCAAGCACAGCCCAACCCGTCAGCTACAAAGAGCATGAAATAAAACCAAAATACCATACTTAATTGGAGCTTTATTTTTTTGTTCTTACACGGGCCGCTAATAAATAAAGAGTCAGAAAAGCGTCTGAATGGAATCGAGGCTCTGTTTCAGGTAGCAAAGTGGCAAGCAATCTATTTGTGCAGCAGCAATTCTAGGCTTCACTCTGCTCACGATCTACTAATGACTTCTAGCATAAAAAAATACTTCTGGCCTAGTAAGCAACAGTATAGCATGCACTTATTAAATTCTTAAGAGTAGCACATGCATTGTTTATTAAGGGAATCATCTGTTACAGTTTGTGTTAAAATCTCCTAGGAGTTCAAAGGATGGAAACAATCTACTATGGAGAAGTGAAGGACCCCAAGTACCTTAAGAGTAGCACATGCATTGTACAACTCTTCTTTACGAGTATCTCCGAAACCATCAGCGTTACCTGTAAAAGTGGTAGTCATCACATGGAAAAATTAGCCAAGCACAGCTCTAATATGGAAAGAAGCATTTCTGTATTTCTATTATATATGCTAGAGAAACTGATTTCTAGTGTTAAAACGTGCAGCTCTGTATACATAATTTTGGTAAGCTAGGCAGAAGCTTAAATATTGAGTGTACAGAAATAGTCATGTGTATGCATATGTAAATCAATATGTCAAATTTACGGCGAACTAGAGATTCATGTATACAATTTGCTAGAGAAGAAAATAACAAGTCAGTTTGTAGCTAGCCTACCAGCAGTTTAACAACACTAATAGATTTGCATTTGATGTTGCCACTTAATTTCAGGACATGACAAGACAAAAAGCATGGCATCAACACGAGCATCAATAGCATACTAACACCTAAATTGATACTAAATTAATGGAGTCCCATCCATCCATGAGAAAAGAAAGTGCCTTTGGTTGATAAAGAGAAGAGAAGACTACCTCTTGCTGGGATCAAACCAGAGGATACCAGCGCATCCACCCATGAGCAGGTTGTGTGGCTCGAGGTCATGGTCCCGGACACCGCGTTCGTGGCAGAAAGCAACGCCATTGCAGAGCTGGTACATCATGATCTACATGCACAATATCACCAAGTTCACCAACAACGAATCAGTCAACGAAGTCATTGAAGCTGTCCAGAATCACTTTCAGCTATCATGCATGCCTAGAAGATAACAATACATGTGTGTTCATCATCTACGCAACAACTCACTCTCGGAAGCTGACTTTGAACGCGGCGACGGAGCCCGTCTTGGGCCTGTTGAACCCATCCCTGCCTTTTGCGCGCACCCTCTCTTATATCTGCACAGCAAGCACACAAAGCTCTACAATTTCAGCACAGAAGACGCACTGCACTTTGAGGCCCCAAGAATCAAGACCCCGGTAATTTATTATTACAGAAAAACGCACCCTCTGCTTCATGAGCTCCAGGTTGCCGATGCTGTCGCCAAGGATGGCAGGCATCTCCTCATCGTCCCTGCAAGCGTTCTCCAGGACCCTAAACCACCACGGCAACAACCAGTTAGCTAGTTAGTTAACTGAGCAGAGAGGGAAGTAGTTACACAGGACATTATTATTATTAAGTGAATTAAACAAGTCCACCCATCCCAAATCCTGCAGCTATGGCTACATTTGCTAGTATTTTGCTGCTTGGTTAAACTATGTGCCGCTACTAGAGATTATATCGGGGATGCAGGAGACAATCTGATGCGTTCGATACATGCCCTTGGATGCAACTAGCAAACTAGAGTACGAAAGGCAGTGCTGTCGAGTAAAGCATAGTACTTATGTAAAATGCACTAAAGCTGAAACAAGATAGGGATATATACCTACGGCAACACCGTGGCTGGCCGCAGATTGGCGAACACGCCGAGCCCGGCACGAATGTTGAGCAGCCGGTCTCAGGCTTGAGATGCTTCTCACTGCTGTCCCACTTATACCTACAAGCGCATCATCAGCGTCCATTTACTGAAACTGAAAGTCACAGATGCACAGCACAACTTCTGAACTAATTACTATTGCCAGATCGTTTCCACTCACCCTCCTATCGCGCCGAGCAGGATGGCGTCGGAGGCCCGCGCTGCCGCGAGCGTCTCGTCGTGAAGCAGATGTAGTCATGGTTGTAGGAGATGTGGAGCAGGTCCGCGGCAGAGGTGCAGGGGTGGTCTGTGGGGCGACGACGCGGATGAACTGCAGCGGCGGCAGGAGCTCGTGAAGAGGCCATCCATGGCGGGGCTGTTGTAGATATACCTGAGAGAGAGGGAAGATGCGTGAGGGAGAGAGAGAGAGACAGAGGAAAGGAGAAGGACGGGACGGGTGTAGGTCTCGTCCGCACGTCGCCGGCGGAGAGGGCCACCGCCTCCATGGCCGGTGACGGGTGTAGGTCTGCTGGGCACCGTCGAATCCCGCCTTAGGTCGCTGGGATTGGGAGCCGGAGGCGGCGGTGGGAAGTTGGATCTGGGAGTGGGAAGAGGGGAGAGGATCT
>NC_041382.1:756610214-756616753 GCF_002162155.2 Triticum dicoccoides
GGAGGGGAGGTGTGGCAGAGGTGGGTGGCGGCGAGGGGACTGGTCGGTGGCGAAGGTGGGTGGCGGCGAGGGGATGGGTGGAAGAGGTGGAAGGGGATCAGCGGTGTTGGGCGGAATCGATGGGGGCGGCGGCGCATGGAGGATGGCGCGGCTAGGGTTTGGACGAGAGCTGCGCTGATTCGGGAGGGGGATGAGAGGGATGAGGGGTAGAGGGGGTGGGGAAAGAGGGCTGCCGTCGGATCCAGGCCTATCCAACGGTGGTCGGGCATGATCCGTGTGAGGTGCTCGTGGACCAATCAGAATGCAATAAAGGCCTTGATGATTTTATGACCATATAAATAGGTCGTAAATGATTAAAAATAAGTTCTTTTGCAGGAGAAAAGCATTTTTCGTTGTTGAAGTATGAAAAATAGTTTTGTTGTGACGAACCTACCAACTCTATGTATTAGACCAAATTGTATGTATAATTGACCAAATGATTTTATGTAAAATGCTTTTGATCCACGAAAACTTCATTTTCCATTTTTTCGAGTGCCCAAAATGAGTTTTTTTTGTGAAGGACCTATCATATATTTGTTGTAAAATTAGACCTAATCAATTTTATAAAATACTAGGCCATATATAATGCACAATTGACAAAATGGTTGGGTGTCAAAATTTTTGATCCACCTCTGGTGAAAAAGACAAATTCCCGTCGATTCGGCTGGAAGCGGGTCAAATTTGAACTGCAGGTGCCCCATAGTTTGCTCTTTATTTTTTCCAAAAATAATTTCTAGGTAAATAAGTATCTATTTAATCAGATAAACACCAAAAAAATCCAAGATTCAACCACTAGCTAGGACCGGGGTCATTCCCGGCGTTTTGACCGCATTTTGAAACGGGCATAAAAAATTCAAAAAAATCAAAAAATTGGAAAATCTCCGCATTTTGTCATTGTATGTGACCAAGTTTCCAGGAAAAATAACAAACTTGTAATACGGCAATTATTTTAAAAAAGTGTTCTCAGAAATGAGCTATCATCTCTGAAGATTCATGGCTTTCAAGCCAAATGATCAATCTTATGGCCACATTCGTGGCATAGTTTGTTCAAATGATCTCATATTGTGCACAAGGGTGCATATTGGAATGGCAAACAATGTTGCCTAAGGAAGTTTACATTTTCTTTGGAAGAAAAAACCATTTTTCATTTTTCGAGTGCCCAAAAGGAGGTTTTTTTGTGAAGGAACTACCAAATAGTTGTTGCAAAATTGGCCCAAATCAATTTTGTAAAATACTAGGACATATTTAATGCACAATTGACAAAATGTTTGGGTGCAAAAAGTTTTTATCCACCTCTCGTCAAAAAGACAAATTTCCGCCGATTTAGTTGGAAGCGGGTCAAATTTGAACTGCAGCTGCCTCATAGTTTGCTATTTATTTTTTCCAAAAATCATTTCTAGGTACATAAGTATCTATTTAATCAGAGAAACACCAAAAAAATTCCAAGATTCAACCACTAGCTAGGAACGGTCAAGCCCGCCGTTTTGACCGCATTTTGAAACAGGCATAAGAAATTCAAAAAAATCAAAAAATTGGAAAACCTTCTCATTGTGTCATTATATGTGACCAAGTTCCCAGAAGAAATAACAAACTTGTAATACGGCAATTATTTTAAAAAAGTGTTCTCAGAAATGAGCTATCATGTCTAAAGTTTCAAGGCTTTCAAGCCAAATGATCAATCTTATGGCCACATTCGTGGCATAATTTGTTCAAATGATCTCATATTATGCACAAGGGTGCATATTGGAATGTCAAACAATGTTGCCTAAGGAAGTTCTCATTTTCTTTGGACGAAAAAACCATTTTTCATTTTTCGAGTGCCCAAAAGGAGGTTTTTTTGTGAAGGAACTACCAAATAACTGTTGCAAAATTGGACCAAATCAATTTTCTAAAATACTAGGACATATTTAATGCACAATTGACAAAATGGTTGGGTGCAAAAAGTTTTTATCCACCTCTCGTGAAAAAGACAAATTTCCGCCGGTTCAGTTGGAAGTGGGTCAAATTTGAACTGCAGCTGCCTCATAGTTTGCTATTTATTTTTTCCAAAAATCATTTCTAGGTACATAAGTATCTATTTAATCAGAGAAACACCAAAAAAATTCCAAGATTCAACCACTAGCTAGGAACGGTCAAGCCCGCCGTTTTGACCGCATTTTGAAACAGGCATAAAAAATTCAAAAAAAATCAAAAAATTGGAAAACCTTCGCATTGTGTCATTATATGTGACCAAGTTCCCAGGAAAAATAACAAACTTGTAATACGGCAATTATTTTAAAAAAGTGTTCTCAGAAATGAGCTATCATCTTTGAAGATTCATGGCTTTCAAGCCAAATGATCAATCTTATGGCCACATTCGTGGCATAGTTTGTTCAAATGATCTCATATTGTGCACAAGGGTGCATATTGGAATGGCAAACAATGTTGCCTAAGGAAGTTCTCATTTTCTTTGGACGAAAAAACCATTTTTCATTTTTCGAGTGCCCAAAAGGAGGTTTTTTTGTGAAGGAACTACCAAATAATTGTTGCAAAATTGGACCAAATCATTTTTATAAAATACTAGGCCATATTTAATGCACAATTGACAAAATGGTTGGGTGTAAAATTTTTTGATCCACCTCTCGTGAAAAAGACAAATTTCCGCCGATTCAGTTGGAAGCGGATCAAATTTGAACTGCAGCTGCCTCATAGTTTGCTATTTATTTTTTCCAAAAATCATTTCTAGTTACAGAAGGACCTATTTAATCATAAATACATGTTTTGGTGGCGATATGTCGAGATTTGGGCGGCGGCCGAGGGCCCCAACTCTAGAGCACGTAAACTCACATGCCCGCCGCGTGGTCACCGCGCGACCGTGACGTTGCCATGTGTTCTGCGTGGCCTAAGCATGTCTAGTGGGTTGGGAACTCCCCAGGTTGGTGCTAGGAAGAAAATTACAACATAAGATTCTCACGAGGAGACCGATCGATGCTCAAACATGAATTAGCAGCCAAGTGTTTGATTAGCGATACGGGAAATGCACATGGCCAATGGGCGTGAGTTTTGGCTGAGGATGATCATCTACTAAGGAGGATGTCTTCACAAATTTGTAGCTCAAAAGGAGTATCCTAGGTGGTACTTGCTTTGCAAAGTACCACGCTGGACAAAAATATGAATGTTGAAGCTGGGCTCAAAATAATGAATGGATTGAGCTGAAATTTTGTGGAGGATGGTTATTTGGGCATAGGAAAGCATTGTAGAAAATTGATACCATTTGGACATGCCAAAGTAGTACTTCCTTCACAATGCTCTTCTATGGACAGAAACTTGGGAAAACTAGTGAGAGAGATTGGATGAATGAAATGAGCTCAAAATTGGTGTAGGTAAGTTACTTAGGTATGGTCATGCGCTGGTCAATTTTCAGATCATTTGGGTAATCCTAGCTAGTACTTACTTCACAAAGCTTCTCTCGAGGTAGAAACTTTGGAAATTTTCCGAGAAAGATTTACTAGGAAAATTGAGCTGAATATTATCATGTGGCAATGATTTGGGTATGGAAGAGTGCCCGAAAAGTTTGAGGGTAATAGGAGGGGTCTATATAACACTTGCTTTGCAACGTGCCAATTTGGCCATAAAATATAAATTGAACCTGGGCTCACATAGATGATTTGACTGAGCTGCAATTTGGAGGAGGGTGATAATTTGGGCATATGAAGAAACTGTATAAATTTCATGTCATTTAGAGATATAAAAAAGGTACTTCCTTCACAATGCTTCTAGGTGGACAAAAACTTTGGAAATTTGCCGAGGAAGATTTGCTAGGCAAATGGAGCTGAATTTTGTCATGAGGTAATGATTTGGATAGGAAAGAGTGCCCAAAAATTCCTAGGGCAATCAAGAATATATAAATAGCACTTCCTTCATAAAGTGTTGTTGTGAACATAATAGGAAAATGAATATTGTTGAATTAGTTTTGAACTAGGCAAGGAAGGATTTTTACATATTTGATGAAGATATGACCCAAAGAATTTATGAGATTTTTTGGGAATTTTGGGAATGATAGAAATATAGGTTGCTTCACAACCTAGGGCAAAAACTGCCACATGGACATGACACATAGGCAAAACTGATGAGATGGCGCCTAGTCATCACAACCCACCACAATCTACAAGGCTATGACCATCTATATTGGTCATTAACAACTAGAAATAAGGCAGCGGACTAGCACTGTTTGCTTTGTGACCATTTCGTGTAAGGAAATTACGACCTTTCTGACCAAAATGGTCGCAATGGTTTAGGGTTTGAAGCCCCCTGAACAGCTTTTGACCAATTGGTCTAAAATGGTCATAAATTTATGACCAATTCTTCGAGGGTCACTGACAGAAGGTCATAAGTTGACATATTTCTTGTAGTGAAAGCATTTGGTTTTATACAGACTTTTGGAGAAGCCTGTATTTACAAGAAAGTGAGTGGGAGCTCTGTAGCATTTTTGATATTATATGCGGATGACATATTACTAATTGGAAATGATATAGAACTTCTGGATAGCATAAAGGGATACTTGAATAAGAGTTTTTCAATGAAAGACCTCGGTGAAGCTACTTACATATTAGGCATTAAGATCTATAGAGATAGATCAAGACGCTTAATTGGACTTTCACAAAGCACATACCTTGACAAAGTTTTGAAGAAGTTCAAAATGGATCAAGCAAAGAAAGGGTTCTTGCCTATGTTACAAGGTGTGAAGTTGAGTAAGACTCAATGCCCGACCACTGCAGAAGATAGAGAGAAAATGAAAGATGTTCCCTATGCTTCAGCCATAGGCTCTATAATGTATGCAATGCTGTGTACCAGACCTGATGTGTGCCTTGCTATAAGTCTAGCAGGGAGGTACCAAAGTAATCAAGGAGTGGATCACAGGACAGCGGTCAAGAACATCCTGAAATACCTGAAAAGGACTAAGGATATGTTTCTCGTATATGGAGGTGACAAAGAGCTCATCGTAAACGGTTACGTTGATGCAAGCTTTGACACTAATCCGGACGATTCTAAATCGCAAACTGGATACGTGTTTACATTAAACGGTGGAGCTGTCAGTTGGTGCAGTTCTAAACAAAGCGTTGTGGCAGGATCTACATGTGAAGCGGAATATATAGCTGCTTCAGAAGCAGCAAATAAAGGAGTCTGGATGAAGGAGTTCATATCCGATCTAGGTGTCATACCTAGTGCATCGGGTCGAATGAAAATCTTTTGTGACAATACTGGTGCAATTGCCTTGGCAAAGGAATCCAGATTTCACAAGAGAACCAAGCACATCAAGAGACGCTTCAATTCCATCCGGGATCTAGTCCAGGTGGGAGACATAGAGATTTGCAAGATACATACGGATCTGAATGTAGCAGACCCGTTGACTAAGCCTCTTCCACAAGCAAAACATGATCAGCACCAAGGCTCCATGGGTGTTAGAATCATTACTGTGTAATCTAGATTATTGACTCTAGTGCAAGTAGGAGACTGAAGGAAATATGCCCTAGAGGCAATAAGAAAGTTATTATTTATTTCCTTATATCATGATAAATGTTTATTATTCATGCTAGAATTGTATTATCCGGAAATATAATACATGTGTGAAAACATAGACAAACAGAGTGTCACTAGTATGCCTCTACTTGACTAGCTTGTTAATCAAAGATGGTTATGTTTCCTAACCATGGACAAAGAGTTGTTAATTGATTAACGGGATCACATCATTAGGTGAATGATCTGATTTACATGACCCAATCCATTAGCTTAGCACCCGATCGTTTAGTATGTTGCTATTGCTTTCTTCATGACTTATACATGTTCCTATGACTATGAGATTATGCAACTCCCGTTTGCCGGAGGAACACTTTGTGTGCTACCAAATGTCACAACGTAATTGGGTGATTATAAAGGTGCTCTACAGGTGTCACCAAAGGTACATGTTGGGTTGGCGTATTTTGAGATTAGAATTTGTCACTCCGATTGTCGGAGAGGTATCTCTGGGCCCTCTCGGTAATGCACATCACATAAGCCTTGCAAGCATTGCAACTAATGAGTTAGTTGTGAGATGATGTATTACGGAACGAGTAAAGAGACTTGCCGGTAACGAGATTGAACTAGGTATTGAGATACCGACGATCGAATCTCGGGCAAGTAACATACCGATGACAAAGGGAACAACGTATGTTGTTATGCGGTCTGACCGATAAAGATCTTCGTAGAATATGTAGGAACCAATATGAGCATCCAGGTTCCGCTATTGGTTATTGACCAGAGACGTGTCTCGGTCATGTCTACATTGTTCTTGAACCGTAGGGTCCGCACGCTTAACGTTACGATGACATTTTCATTATGAGTTTATGTATTTTGATGTATCGAAGGTTGTTCGGAGTCCTGGATGTGATCATGGACATGACGAGGAGTCTCGAAATGGTCGAGACATAAAGATCGATATATTGGAAGCCTATATTTGGATATCGGAATCGTTCCGGGTAAAA
>NC_041382.1:756617003-756642499 GCF_002162155.2 Triticum dicoccoides
GGAGAAGAGGAAAGGAGACAAGAGGTGGCTGCGTGCCCCTCCCCTCCCTAGTCCGAATAGGACAAGGAGAGGGGGGCGGCGCCCCCTTTCCTTTCCCTCTTCCTCCTCTTTCCCCCTTCTCCTTCTCCAACTAGGAAAGAAGGGAGTGCTACTCCCACCGGGAGTAGGACTCCCCCTTGGCGCGCCCTCCTTGGCCGGCCGCCCCCTCCCCTTGGCTCCTTTATATACGGGGGCAAGGGGGCACCCTAGGACACACAAGTTGATCTTCGTGATCGTTCCTTAGCCGTGTGAGGTGCCCCCCTCCACCATATTCCACCTCGGTCATATTGTAGCGGTGCTTAGGCGAAGCCTTGCGACGGTTGAACACCAAGATCGTCACCACGCCGTCGTGCTAACGGAACTCCTCCCCGAAGCTTTGCTGGATCGGAGCCCGGGGAGCGTCATCGAGCTGAACGTGTGCCAAGAACTCGGAGGTGCCGGAGTAACGGTGCTTGGATTGGTTGGACCGGGAAGACGTACGACTACTTCCTCTATGTTGCATCAACGCTTCCGCTTCGGTCTACGAGGGTACGTAGACAACACTCTCCCCTCTCGTTGCTATGCATCACCATGATCTTGCATGTGCGTAGGAATTTTTTTGAAATTACCACGTTTCCCAACATGAACAACATGGATTTCTTCAAAATTGGTAGTATTTATATTGAAGCAAGTCTTAAGCCATCACTTTGTTCTCCTCAAGACTTGGGGGCTACAGGTATTATATTATTATCAAAGAAATATTTTCAAATTCTCTGTTTGAGCAAACCAGATTGACCCGGCGTCACCAATCATTATGACCCTGTGGCTGCAACCCGGCGTCGTCAATAATCATGAATCGGCGTTGTGAACCGGCGTTGGCAACAATCATGACCTGGAATTATCCGTTTTTATAACCCAACAGTGGTAGTAATCATAAACCGGCAAGTTGTACATCTTCAAGCCGGATGAATATCAGATGAGTATTTCAAGACAAATATTTCTTAAAGCCAAGCTGACTCAAGTGGATTATTCTTCACAATATTTTTCTATGAGAAACCAACGTCAACAATTTCAGTATGAAGCTAGTTATTGACCCGGATTTTCTAGAAAGAGGAAATGACAAGGACTAAAGGATGATCAGATGCCGGTTTACAAGAATTCTTAACCCGGAGCATAATCTATCAAATTTGTTCTTGTATTTGTTTTACAGGATCAATTTAACATGGATAAATCCAAATTAAAGTGGGGGCTAATGTCGGTGATATACCCCACGGCGTAAACCGGCCGGAAGTATAATCCGGCCAGACTTGGCGGTTTACTTGAGACCCGGCTAAGACTTGACGATTCACTGGCGACCCGTTTGGACCTGGCGGTTTACGGTTCATTGGTAATCCGGCAGGCGGGTCAGAGGAGCGACAAGACCCGGTGGCCCAACGGGCGGTTCATGAAGGCCGGTTCATACTATGGTGGGCCGGTTTAAGAGGAAAGGCATGAGGAATATTTACCTGACAAGGAGTTAAGACCAGGACTTGTATCCGGTTTGTATTAGAGATAGACTAGTCCTGATCCTAATAGGACTCCACATGTAAACCGCCCCTTCAACATATATAAGGAGGGGCAGGGCTCCCCAAAGAGGGGGAAGCTACAGGCAAGAAGAAACGATCTCTAGGGCTAGACATGAAGAGCCGGTTTACGGCGACTACCCCATGAGC
This sequence comes from Triticum dicoccoides, assembly GCF_002162155.2. NCBI lineage: Eukaryota > Viridiplantae > Streptophyta > Magnoliopsida > Poales > Poaceae > Triticum > Triticum dicoccoides. The sequence goes on from NC_041382.1 coordinate 756,618,734, forward strand.
GTAATGAGACCTAGCCTCAAACAGCATGTAGGGTTATTACCGGATGATGTTTCTATTGGGGAACGTTGCAGGAAACAAAAAATTTCCTACGGTTTCACCAAGATCCATCTATGAGTTCATCTAGCAACGAGTGATCGGATGCATCTACATACCTTTGTAGATAGCGAGCGGAAGCGTTCAAAGAACGGGGATGAGGTAGTCAAACACGACGTGATCCAAATCATCGGAGATCCTAGCACCGAACGGACGGCACCTCCGCGTTCAACACACGTACGGTCAGCGTAACGTCTCCTTCTTCTTGATCCAGCAAGAGGGAAGGAGAGGTTGAGGAAGATGGCTCTAGAAGCAGCACGATGGCGTGGTGGTGATGGAGCTGCAGTACTCCGTCAGGGCTTCGCCAAGCGCTATGGAGGAGGAGGAGGTGTTGGAGAGGGAGAAGGAGGCAACCAAAGGCATGAATGAAAAAGCCCTCCTTCCCCCACTATATATAGGAGGGCCTAGGGGGGGGGGGCGCCGGCCCTAGGAGATCCAATCTCCTAGGGGGGGCGGCCAAGGGAGGTTTCCCTCCCCCCCAAGGGACCTAGGGGTGCCTTCCACTTGTGGGACTCTTCCCCTTTGGAAACCCTAGGCGCATGGGCCCCTTGGGGCTGGTGCCCTTGGCCCATGTAGGCCAAGGCGCACCCCCTTACAGCCCATGTGCCCCCCGGGGCAGGTGGACCACCCGGTGGACCCCCGGGACCCTTCCGGTGGTCCCGGTACAATACCGGTGACCCCGAAACTTGTCCCGATGGCCGAAACAACACTTCCTATATATAATTCTTTACCTCCGGACCATTCCGGAACTCCTCGTGACGTCCGGGATCTCATCCGGGACTCCGAACAACATTCGGGTTACTGCATATACATATCCCTACAACCCTAGCGTCACCGAACCTTAAGTGTGTAGACCCTACGGGTTCGGGAGATATGTAGACATGACCGAGACGACTCTCCGGTCAATAACCAACAGCGGAATCTGGATACCCATCTTGGCTCCCACATACTCCACGATGATCTCATCGGATGAACCACGATGTCGAGGATTCAAGCAACCCTGTATACAATTCCCTTTGTCAATCGGTATGTTACTTGCCCGAGATCCGATCGTCGGTATCCCAATACCTCGTTCAATCTCGTTACCGGCAAGTCACTTTACTCGTACCGTAATGCATGATCCCGTGACCAGACACTTGGTCACTTTGAGCTCATTATGATGATGCATTACCGAGTGGGCCCAGTGATACCTCTCCGTCATACGGAGTGACAAATCCTAGTCTTGATCCGCGTCAACCCAACAGACACTTTCGGAGATACCCGTAGTCTACCTTTATAGTCACCCAGTTACGTTGTGACGTTTGGTATACCCAAAGCACTCCTACGGTATCCGGGAGTTACACGATCTCATGGTCTAAGGAAAAGATACTTTGACATTGGAAAAACTCTAGCAAACGAACTATACGATCTTTAAGCTATGTTTAGGATTGGGTCTTGTACATCACATCATTCTCCTAATGATGTGATCTCGTTATCAATGACATCCAATGTCCATAGTCAGGAAACCATGACTATCTGTTGATCAACGAGCTAGTCAACTAGAGGCTTACTAGGGACATGTTGGTGTCTGTTATTCACACATGTATTACGATTTCCGGATAACACAATTATAGCATGAATAAAGACAATTATCATGAACAAGGAAATATAATAGTAATGCTTTTATTATTGCCTCTAGGGCATATTTCCAACAGTCTCCCACTTGCACTAGAGTCGATAATCTAGTTACATTGTGATGAATCGAACACCCATGGAATTCTGGTGTTGATCATGTTTTGCCCTAGGGAGAGGTTTAGTCAATGGATCTGCTACATTCAGGTCCGTATGCACTTTACAAATATCTATGTCTCTATCTTGAACATTTTCACGAATGGAGTTGAAGTGACGCTTGATGTGCCTTGTCTTCTTGTGAAACCTGGGCTCCTTGGCAAGTGCAATAGCTCCAGTGTTGTCACAGAAGAGTTTGATTGGCCCCGACGCATTGGGTATGACTCCTAGGTCGGTGATGAACTCCTTCACCCATATTGCTTCATGTGTTGCCTCCGAGGCTGCCATGTACTCCGCCTCACATGTAGATCCCGCCACGACGCTCTGCTTGCAACTGCACCAGCTTACTGCCCCACCATTCAAAATATACACGTATCCGGTCTGTGACTTAGAGTCATCCAGATCTGTGTCGAAGCTAGCGTCGACGTAACCCTTTACGACGAGCTCTTCGTCACCTCCATAAACGAGAAACATTTCCTTAGTCCTTTTCAGGTACTTCAGGATATTCTTGACCGCTGTCCAGTGTTCCTTGCCGGGATTACTTTGGTACCTTTCTACCAAACTTACGGCAAGGTTTACATCAAGTCTGGTACACAGCATGGCATACATAATAGAACCTATGGCTGAGGCATAGGGGATGACACTCATCTCTTCTATATCTTCTGCCGTGGTCGGACATTGAGCTGAGCTCAATTTCATACCTTGTAACACAGGTAAGAACCCCTTCTTAGATTGATCCATATTGAACTTCTTCAATATCTTATCAAGGTATGTGCTTTGTGAAAGACCTATGAGGCGTCTTGATCTATCTCTGTAGATCTTGATGCCTAATATATAAGCAGCTTCTCCAAGGTCCTTCATTGAAAAACTCTTATTCAAGTAGGCCTTGATGCTGTCCAAGAGTTCTATATCATTTCCCATCAAAAGTATGTCATCTACATATAATATGAGAAATGCTACAGAGCTCCCACTCACTTTCTTGTAAACGCAGGCTTCTCCATAAGTCTGCGTAAACCCAAACGCTTTGATCATCTCATCAAAGCGAATGTTCCAACTCCGAGATGCTTGCACTAGCCCATAAATCGAGCGTTGGAGCTTGCACACCTTGTCAGCATTCTTAGGATCGACAAAACCTTCCGGCTGCATCATATACAATTCTTCCTTAAGGAAACCATTAAGGAATGCCGTTTTGACGTCCATTTGCCATATCTCATAATCGTAGAATGCGTCAATTGCTAACATGATTCGGACGGACTTTAGCTTCGCTACCGGTGAGAAAGTCTCATCGTAGTCAACCCCTTGAACTTGTCTATAACCCTTAGCGACAAGCCGAGCTTTATAGATGGTCACATTACCATCCGCGTCTGTCTTCTTCTTAAAGATCCATTTATTTTCTATGGCTCGCCGTTCAACGGGAAAGTCAGTCAAAGTCCATACTTCGTTTTCATACATGGATCCTATCTCGGATTTCATGGCTTCTAGCCATTTGTCAGAATCCGGGCCCGCCATCACTTCTTCATAGTTCGAAGGTTCACCGTTGTCTAACAACATGATTTCCAAGACAGGGTTGCCGTACCACTCTGGTGCGGAACGTGTCCTTGTGGACCTTCGAGTTTCAGTAGGAGCTTGATCAGAAGTATCTTGATCATTATCATTAACTTCCTCTCTAGTCGGTGCAGGCACCTCAGGAACATTTTCTTGAGTTGCGCCATTTTCCGGTTCAAGAGGTAATACTTCATCAAGTTCTACTTTCCTCCCACTTACTTCTTTCGAGAGAAACTCCTTCCATAGAAAGGATCCATTCTTGGCAACAAAGATCTTGCCTTAGGATCTAAGGTAGAAGGTATACCCAACAGTTTCTTTAGGGTATCCTATGAAGACGCATTTTTCCGACTTGGGTTCGAGCTTTTCAGGTTGAAGTTTCTTGACATAAGCATCGCATCCCCAAACTTTTAGAAATGACAACTTAGGTTTCTTACCAAACCATAATTCAAACGGTGTCGTCTCAACGGATTTCGACGGAGCCCTATTTAAAGTGAATGCGGCAGTCTCTAAAGCATAGCCCCAAAAAGATAGCGGTAAATCGGTAAGAGACATCATAGATCGCACCATATCTAATAGAGTGCGATTACGACGTTCGGACACACCATTACGCTGAGGTGTTCCAGGCGGCGTGAGTTGTGAAACTATTCCACATTTTCTTAAGTGTGTGCCAAATTCGTGACTCAAGTATTCTCCTCCATGATCTGATCGTAGAAACTTGATTTTCCTGTCACATTGATTCTCAACTTCACTCTGAAATTCCTTGAACTTTTCAAAGGTTTCAAACTTGTGTTTCATTAAGTAGACATACCCATATCTACTTAAGTCAACAGTGAGGGTGAGAACATAACAATAGCCACTGCGAGCCTCAACACTCATTGGACCGCACACATCAGTATGTATGATTTCCAATAAGTTGGTTGCTCGCTCCATTGTTCCTGAGAACAGAGTCTTGGTCATTTTACCCATGAGGCATGGTTCGCACGTGTCAAATGATTCATAATCAAGAGACTCTAAAAGTCCACCTCCATGGAGCTTCTTCATGCGTTTGACACCTATGTGACCAGGGAGGCAATGCCACAAGTATGTGGGACTATCATTATCAACCTTACATCTTTTGGTACTCACACTATGAATATGTGTAGCACTACGCTCGAGATTCATTAAGAATAAACCATTAACCATAGGAGCATGACCATAAAACATATCTCTCATATAAATGGAACAACCATTATTCTCGGATTTAAATGACTAGCCATCTCGAATTAAACAAGATCCCGATACAATGTTCATGCTCAAAGCTGGCACTAAATAAAAATTATTGAGGTTTAAAACTAATCCCGTAGGTAAATGTAGAGGCAGCGTGCCGACGGCGATCACATCGACCTTGGAACCATTCCCGACGCGCATCGTCACCTCGTCCTTCGCCGGTCTCCGCTTATTCCGCAGCTCCTGCTTTGAGTTACAAATGTGAGCAACTGCACCGGTATCAAATACCCAAGAGCTACTACGAGTACTGGTAAGGTACACATCAATTACATGTATATCACATATACCTTTTGTTTTGCCGGCCTTCTTGTCTGCTAAGTATTTGGGGCAGTTCCGCTTCCAATGACCACTTCCCTTGCAACAAAAGCACTCAGTCTCGGGCTTGGGATCATTCTTTGGCTTCTTCCCTGCAGCTTTCTTGCCAGGCGCGGCAACTTCCTTGCCGTCCTTCTTGGATTTCTTTTTACCCTTGCCCTTCTTGAACTTAGTGGTTTTATTTACCATCAACACTTGATGTTCCTTCTTGACTTCTACCTCTGCTGATTTCAGCATTGCAAATACCTCAGGAATGGTCTTTTGCATCCCCTGCATATTGAAGTTCATCACAAAGCTCTTCTAGCTTGGTGGAAGCGACTGGAGGATTCTGTCAATGACCGCGTCATCCGGGAGATTAACTCCCAGCTGAGTCAAGCGGTTATGTAACCCAGACATAGTGAGTATGTGCTCACTGACAGAACTATTTTCCTCCATCTTACAGCTGAAGAACTTGTCGGAGACCTCATATCTCTCGATTCGGGCATGAGCTTGAAAAACCATTTTTAGCTCTTCGAACATCTCATATGCTCCATGTCTCTCAAAACGCTTTTGGAGCCCCGGCTCTAAGCTGTAAAGCATGCCGCACTGAACGAGGGAGTAGTCATCAGCATGTGTCTGCCAAGCGTTCATAACGTCTTGGTTCTGTGGGACGGGTGGATCACCTAGCGGTGCTTGTAGGACATAATCTTTCTTGGCAGCTATGAGGATGATCCTCAGGTTCCGGACCCAGTCCGTGTAGTTGCATCCATCGTCTTTCAGCTTGGTTTTCTCTAGGAACGCGTTCAAGTTGAGGACTACATTGGCCATTTGATCTACAAGATATATTGTAAAAATTTAGACTAAGTTCATGATAATTAAGTTCATCTAATCAAATTATTCAATGAACTCCCACTTAGATAGACATCCCTCTAGTCATCTAAGTATAACATGATCCGAGTTAACTAGGCCGTGTCCGATCATCACGTGAGACGGACTAGTCAACGTCGGTGAACATCTTCATGTTGATCGTATCTTCTACACGACTCATGCTCGACCTTTCGGTCTTCTGTGTTCCGAGGCCATGTCTATACACATGCTAGGATCGTCAAGTCAACCTAAGTGTTTGCATGTGTAAATCTGTCTTACACCCGTTGTATGTGAACGTTAGAATCTATCACACGCGATCATCACGTGGTGCTTCGAAACAACGAACTGTCGCAACGGTGCACAGTTAGGGGGAACACTTTCTTGAAATTATTATGAGGGATCATCTTATTTACTACCGTCGTTCTAAGCAAACAAGATGAAAAACATGATAAACATCACATGCAATCAAATAATAATAGTGACATGATATGGCCAATATCACATAGCTCCTTTGATCTCCATCTTGGGGCTCCATGATCATCTTGTCACCGGCATGACACCATGATCTCCATCATTGTGTCTCCATGAAGTTGCTCGCCAACTATTACTTCTACTACTACGGCTAACGCGTTTAGCAATAAAGTAAAGTAATTTACATGGCGTTTCTCAATGACACGCAGGTCATACAAAAAATAAAGACAACTCCTATGGCTCCTGCCGGTTGTCATACTCATCGACATGCAAGTCGTGATTCCTATTACAATAGCATGAACAACTCATACATCACATATATATCATTCAACATTCATCACAACTTTGGCCATATCATATCACAAAGCACTTGCTGCAAAAACAAGTTAGACATCCTCTAATTGTTGTTGCAAGTTTTACGTGGCTGAAGTAGGGTTCTAGCAAGAACGTTTTCTTACCTACGTGAAAGCCACAACGTGATTTGTCAACTTCTATTTACCCTTCATAAGGACCCTTTTCATCGAATCTGCTCCAACTAAAGTAGGAGAGACAGACACCCGCCAGCCACCTTATGCAACTAGTGCATGTTAGTCGGTGGAACCGGTCTCACGTAAGCATACGTGTAAGGTTGGTCCGGGCCGCTTCATCCCACAATACCGTTGAAGCAAGATAAGACTAGTAACGGCAAGAAAGTTGACAACATCTACACCCACAAAAAAATGTGTTCTACTCGCGCAAGAAGAACTACGCATAGACCTAGCTCTGATACCGCTGTTGGGGAACGTTGCAGAAAACAAAAATTTTCCTACGGTTTCACCAAGATCCATCTATGAGTTCATCTAGCAACGAGTGATCGGATGCATCTACATACCTTTGTAGATAGCGAGCGGAAGCGTTCAAAGAACGGGGATGAGGTAGTCGAACACGACGTGATCCAAATCACCGGAGATCCTAGCACCGAACGGACGGCACCTCCGCGTTCAACACACGTACGGTCAGCGTAACATCTCCTTCTTCTTGATCCAGCAAGAGGGAAGGAGAGGTTGAGGAAGATGGCTCCAGCAGCAGCACGACGGCGTGGTGGTGATGGAGCTGCAGTACTCCGTCAGGGCTTCGCCAAGCGCTATGGAGGAGGAGGAGGTGTTGGAGAGGGAGAAGGAGGCAACCAAAGGCATGAATGAAAAAGCCCTCCTTCCCCCACTATATATAGGAGGGCCTAGGGGGGGCGCCGGCCCTAGGAGATCCAACCTCCTAGGGGGGCGGCAGCCAAGGGAGGTTTCCCTCCCCCCCAAGGCACCTAGGGGTGCCTTCCACTTGTGGGACTCTTCCCCTTTGGAAACCCTAGGCGCATGGGCCCCTTGCGGCTGGTGCCCTCGGCGCACCCCCTTACAGCCCATGTGGCCCCCGGGGCAGGTGGACCCACCCGGTGGACCCCCGGGACCCTTCCGGTGGTCCCGGTACAATACCGGTGACCCCGAAACTTGTCCCGATGGCCGAAACAACACTTCCTATATATAATTCTTTACCTCCGGACCATTCCGGAACTCCTCGTGACGTCCGAGATCTCATCCGGGACTCCGAACAACATTCGGGTTACTGCATATACATATCCCTACAACCCTAGCGTCACCGAACCTTAAGTGTGTAGACCCTACGGGTTCAGGAGATATGTAGACATGACCGAGACGACTCTCCGGTCAATAACCAACAGCGGGATCTGGATACCCATGTTGGCTCCCACACACTCCACGATGATCTCATCGGATGAACCACGATGTCGAGGATTCAAGCAACCCCGTATAAAATTCCCTTTGTCAATCGGTATGTTACTTGCCCGAGATCCGATCGTCGGTATCCCAATACCTCGTTCAATCTCGTTAGCGGCAAGTCACTTTACTCGTACCGTAATGCATGATCCCGTGACCAGACACTTGGTCACTTTGAGCTCATTATGATGATGCATTACCGAGTGGGCCCAGTGATACCTCTCCGTCATACGGAGTGACAAATCCCAGTCTTGATCCGCGTCAACCCAACAGACACTTTCGGAGATACCCGTAGTCTACCTTTATAGTCACCCAGTTACGTTGTGACGTTTGGTATACCCAAAGCACTCCTACGGTATCCGGGAGTTACACGATCTCATGGTCTAAGGAAAAGATACTTTGACATTGGAAAAACTCTAGCAAACGAACTATACGATCTTTAAGCTATGTTTAGGATTGGGTCTTGTCCATCACATCATTCTCCTAATGATGTGATCTCGTTATCAATGACATCCAATGTCCATAGTCAGGAAACCATGACTATCTGTTGATCAACGAGCTAGTCAACTAGAGGCTTACTAGGGACATGTTGGTGTCTGTTATTCACACATGTATTACGATTTCCGGATAACACAATTATAGCATGAATAAAGACAATTATCATGAACAAGGAAATATAATAATAATGCTTTTATTATTGCCTCCAGGGCATATTTCCAACAGTTTCCCGGGGCCCGAAGCTGCCTAAACCCTTGTCTTGTGCATTGATCCGCCCTGCGTCTCTCATCCCAATCAACCCCTCTGAAGCTACCACATAGATGCGCTGGCCTCGGGACTAAGTCCTGACACTAAGGACATCTGCCGTGACAAAACCACGACATGGCCTGTGCGCGGAGCCCAGGTAGGAGACCCTTTGGTCCCGGTTGGTGGATCCAACCAGGACCAATAGGCATCCACGTGTTAGCATTTCTGTGGCTGGGGTTTTTGTTTTTTTTGAAAGGGGGGGGGTTTGGGGGGTTTGGGGGGTTAATTTAGGTGTTTCATATATTGTGGTAGCTAGCTATAATTAATAGAGAGAAGTGTCCTCTCTTATGTTCGTGCTTGGTCGACGCTACGTACTATACATACGTATAGAGAGGACTAGACACGCTAGCTAGCTAGTAAGCAAACGAAGGAAACAGAAGATCGTCATGCATGAACATATATGCATACAGAGAGAAGTGATATGAACCACCTCTCCTTCTCCGAGAGATTGGTCGAACAACAAGTTCTCATATATCTATCTGACACTACCGTCTACATATATACAATAATAATCTCTTACAAATATAATCATACGGACTCATGGTCCACATAGTATTCTCTGTCTTCAGCGATCACGTGGTCAAGAATTTGAAGAAGGGGGTCAATACATATATATATGAATAAATGAAACTCAACACAAATGATGGTAATAAAATAAAATTGTGAATGTTGTTATTTACGTACTTCATACTGTTCGTCAGTGTAGCCCCGCTCACAGTCGTGTGGCGGATGGACTCGCAAACGTAGTATCCACAGAAATCATTCCCTTGTTCCTGCCACAACCACTTTACAAGAAATAGAGGTCAATCAAACTGATAAGCAAGAATGCCAAATGGTATTGATGAAACTAGCGCTTGAATCAATAGGAGATGCGTGGAACATGCTACTATAGTACTTACTTTCGGGTGTCTAAATTGCAGCTTCTTCGGGAGTCCTGGAGCTTTTTTGGAGAATTTTTTCCAAACCCTGCCAGACAAAGAAAACAATTACTTGATATATCAGGAAATGAACAAAGTTGCTGATATGGTGGATAATGATCGATTTAACTTACTTCTCGAGCATTTGAGTCATGTCCGCATAGTCCTGGGGACCTTTTCGTCTTGAGTCTAAGACGGTTACTAGTCCCTGCTCAAGCTTAATCTCTAGGAGAATATAGTGGTAACTGCACAGGCATGCATAACTCATCAATTACATTACTATAACCTTGACTAATATATAAGGGAAACCGAATACGCACAAGACAGTAACACTCACTTGAAGTTGTAAGGAAAGAGTATTATATCTTTGTTTTCATTTATTACCAATGATCGTAGCAAGTTGGCCTCGGTATCTGCGGCATGAAATTTAACCTGAGTTGCATCTATGAGATATGTGTTAATGAACCCAATATCACCGACTTGTCTTTTCTTCAATTCGACGATCTTCGATCTGCATAATATAGTGAGGATGATTATAAATACATGCAATGAAAGAGCTGAGCTATATAGAGAGACTTAATGACAGAAGTAGTACTACTTACAGACAGTAGCAGGCGACCGTTGTTTTATCGAGGGCCAATTGATTGAAAAACTAAAAGAACTCCTCAAATGGAACAGGCAACAGTTCAATTCCAACGAGGTCATGCTCCTTATTAACTTTCACATACAAAGTACTCCTCCCCCCAGAGTCTCTGCAGATTTTCAAGTACCAATCATGCAATCTTCGCATCATCGTTGATAGAGATCTTTCATCTTTGACGAGAAGCTTCCCGTACTCGTATCTTTGTATCTGCACCTCCATGAAATCATAATGTACATCGTCGGGCAGGTAATCGCCAAGATTGCTATAACTGGGCACCATCCTCGGATCATTAGCGACATTGTCTCTAGGCACCTTGAGCGGGGGGCACGATTGCTTCGCTTGTTCGCCGAGCTGGGCAATTTGTTTCCCAGCTCGTCGTTCTTTCAGCCTTTGATCACTGACAGTACTTCCCGACCACTCCGCTTCGGCAAATTCCTTTCCAATAATGCGCTCATAGTTTCTTTTCGGCGGAGACTTGGGTGGTTTTGTCAGGGCAGCCAGAGTGCGCTTTGCTTTCACCAGATCTACCTTCTCCTCCGGAGGTGGATGTTTCTTTGCTTTCACCCCTTCAAAGTAGTTCCTCACTTCTTCTCATGCGATCTCGGCGTTCTCCTCCGGGGTCCTCTCGTATGGTAACTTCTCTGGAGTCTTCAGAGAAGGACCGAATCTGTATTTCCTCCCGCCTCTGGCTATACTGCTAGACGCCAGCAGAGCAGACGGAGCGGTTGTCTTCTTTACTTGCTTACGAGGCGGAGGAGAAGGACTACAACGCGCCGGAGCAGCCGGAGCGGCGGCAGGTGTCTTCTGCCCTTGCTGAAGAGGTGGAGAAGGAGGAGGCTGGTTGCTCGGGCGCGTCGGCGCACGTGGAGAAGGAGGCGGAGTGCCGCCACGCGCCAGAGAAGGAGCTGGTCGAGTGCCCTGATCGTCACTCGCCGAAGGAGGAGGCGGAGTGCCCTGACTTGCCAGAGGAGGAGGCGGTGGAGGAGGCGGAGTGCCCTGACTTGCCGGAGGAGGAGGAGGAGGCGGAGGCGTCCAATTCGGAAGGTTGATGAGCTCCTTCCGCCATAGGCATGGAGTCTTCAGAGCAGACCCCAGCCTAGTCTCCCCTTCACCGGTAGGGTGGTCAACCTGGAGGTCCTCAAATCCCTCTGTTATTTCATCCACCATCACCCTAGCATATCCTTCTAGAATCGGCCGGCAGTGAAAAGTTGCGCCGGGTTCAGTAGGATAAACAGAGCCAACAGCCGCCTTGACCTTCAAATTCGTCCATTGCGTCATAAGGTGGCAATTTTGAGACTCCGTGATAGCATCCACGGGATAGCTGGCAGGAGCCGTCAAGGCATGCTCCGGCTGAAGCAGCTCGGTGGAAGCCACGCTGCTTCTCCGCTGAGATGGCGGGGTAGCTTCGGGGGAAGCTTCGGCAGTACGTTTGTTGCGATTTGCTTCTCGTTCCTCTATCGCTTGTACCCTTGCTTGCAGCGCCTGCATTTGGGTCTACTGCAATTTTTTCCTCCTCTCCTGGGATTTGTATCCGCCTGCGTTCGGAAACCCAACCTTCCACGGAATGGAGCCTGGCGTGCCTCGTGTCCGTCCAGGGTGCTCAGGATTCCCGAGGGCCATTGTGAGCTCGTCGTTCTCTCTGTCTGGAAAGAACGTCCCTTGCTGCGCTGCTTCGATATACTGCTGAAGCTTCCTAACTGGTATGTCCATTTGATCATTCGTCCAAATGCACTTCCCTGTTACAGGGTCCAAGGTTCTGCCAGCCCCTAAGAACCAAGTCCAGCAACGGTCTAGCCAGTTAATTGTCTCCGGTTCGATCCCTTTATCAACCAGATCATTCTCAGTCTTGGCCCACTTAGGCCGGGCTACGAGGTAGCCATCTGACCGCGTGAGATGGTGACGCTTCTTCTTCGCAGCATTTTGCTTGTTTGTCGCCGACATCTTCTTACTCTTTTCCGATGTCTTGTGGGCCACAAATGCGGGCCAGTGATCTCTGATCTTCTCATATCTGCCCTTGAATTCTGGTGTCTCATTATTTTCGACAAACTTATTCAGCTCTTTCTTCCACCTCCTGAATAGTTCTGCCATCCTCTTAAGAGCAAAAGACTTGATTAATTGCTCTTTAACTGGCTTCTCTGGATCATCCTCTGGCGGTAGGGTGAAATTTGACTTCAGCTCAGTCCAAAGATCATTTTTCTGCATATCATTGACATAAGACACCTCAGGGTCTTCTGTAGCCGGCTTTAACCATTGATGGATGCTGATCGGGATCTTGTCCCTAACCAAAACCCCGCACTGAGCAACAAATGCGCTCTTTGTCCGGAGGGGTTCAATCGGTTGGCCGTCGGGCGCGATTGCTATGATCTCAAACTTTTCATCCGAGCTCAACTTTTTCTTCGGGCCTCGTCTCTTTATCGAAGTTGTGCTCGATCCGGAGGGCTAGAAAAAAGAACAAAGACTTAATTAGTATGTGTACATACCAAGACAATGAATGCATCAATTAGCTAGTCAGCAGAAGCTTAACTAATATATATACCTGGCCGGACTTGGTTCGGTCACCGAAGATGTCATCACGGTCTCCTTCTTGCACTGGCATTGGGTCACCGGAGCCGTCCTCAGGTCTCCTTCTTGCACCGGCATTAGGTCACCGGAGCCATCATAATCATAGCCAGCTGCTTCTAGACCATCAGTGTCGTTGAGAAACAACGAGCAGACGGCATCACTTCCTCGTGCAATTATGTCCCCCAACAACTCTTCTTGTACTTCGTCTCGGGCGGTGTCCATAGTTTCTACAAATATTGACAACATGGCAATTATTATTCAAACATGATAGATGGATATATTAGTGTCAAACGTAGAAGTAATATTAATTAGTGGCCTCGACGCTGCTTCTCTAGGGTTTGGGGTGGCCTGGACAACGCTTCAAGGATAAAAAAAGAAGAGGAAGAAGAAAAAAAAGAGGAGAAGAAAGAATAGAGGAGTAAGAACTCCTCTATTCTTTCTTCTCCTCTTTTTTTCTTCTTCTTCCTCTTTTTTTTATCGGGAACGAGGGTCGTCGAGGGTCACCGAGTGGTAGAGGAAACCCTAAATAGCAAGTATCGTGGGTGTGAGATACATGTGGCCGTCGGTGTCGGACAGTACATCCATGTCCCACAAGTGACGTGGGCGTCGAAGCCCGCGTCACTTGTGGGACGTGGATGTATTGTCCGACACCGACGGCCACATGTATCTCACACCGACGACGCCGACGTACATGTATCCAGAGCCCAGCTTAGGCCTCCTTTGGTTTGGAGCAATTTTGATTCCTATAGGAAAAATCCATGTAGAGCCTTTTGGTCTGTAGGAACTGAATCCTATTCCTATAAAGGAATTAGTCCTATCCTTCATGTTTCAAAGGAAAAATAAACATTAGCCTAGAATCAATGAAAAAATCCTATGATGTGAATCAAAGGACATCTCTTTTCCTATTCCTATTCAGAGGATTTGAGATACACGACATCTCATTTCCTACAAATTTCCCATTTCTGTGATATTTCTATCCAATGAAACGAAAGAGGCCTTAAGGGCGCAGTTAGCATTAGGTTCAATTCACTTAAAGAAATTATGATTACATAGGAATCGGGATATGTACAAATTAACAGAGTCCATTTTGACAGAACAATGGATGGAGAGATATACAAGGATTGTCAACATAAGTCCATGATTAAGAGGTGATGAAACCATTCATGCTTCCAGCAAAGTGCAATTTGACATAATCATCTCTTCTCCGCGAGCCAAATGTCTCATACAAGTGAGGCACCGATATATACGCTGATCCAAAATCAATAAGTCAACAAAACAGGTACTGAACTAGCATACCAACTATGCCAAAACCATATGCGCAGGCAAAATTCAGAGACCGGACCCTGATCGAAATACAGCACCCTAACGGTGGTCTTGAGCACAAATAACCTAGCCTAGTTGCAGTCACGATATAACCAAAACAAAATCCCATGGGCGCGCAACAAGACGTGCAACAGCCATGTTCTCAGAACTTCAGACAGGTTGAAAGAAAATTTCGAGCCAAAATCTATATCGGGAATCTAGAGCGAGTTGCTTGTATGAGTCACTCACCGTGACAAAGATGTTGAAGGACTGCTCGAGCCTCACGACTCAGCCGTTGTCGTCCGATGGAGCCAATGAGTCGTTGTCGGCTCCTTCCGGTTCACTGTTGGAGGAGGGCCGGCCGCCTCCCTGACAAGGAAGGACTCCACGACTGTCAGGCCTGCACTCTCAGTTACAAGTGTTCTCTTCTTCAGTTAACGAACGGCCAGGATCTCCGCTATCCCCATCGATCCAATGGCTCGCGAGGCTCGTCGTATCACTGTACCGTTTCATTGTAACTTTAGCGTTTCTTTCCCGTTACTGTAGCTGTCATCCATTGCCAGCGTAGCTATAAAGCTAGCGGACCCCGTCTGTAAGGATTATGCCATTATCCGAGAATTCTCTCTGATACAATCATACATCTTACAATAATACAAACCCTAGCTGCTACTTGCCCCTTCTCTTGCGTGAGATCTGTGTGTTCTAGCTCGATTCCGCCCACGATTTCCTCTCGGGGCGTGACAATTGGTATCATGAGCGTAGGTTTTCCTCAGCAGCGCGACAGATCGGAGCGGCGACGGTGATTTCCCACCCTTCCCTCCCTTTCTCGTCGGCAGCAGAGGTGCTGGTGGCATTTAGCGGCGGAGTCGGAGGCGCGGGCGGCGATAGACTTATTCGACGGCAGCACGTTGAGCTCAACTGGTTGCTTGAGCACACCGCTCACTGTGTACAATCCCAGGTCGTGCAACGTGCGGTGCTGTTCCAGCGGCGATCTCGTTCAGTGGCGGCGGCAGGGTAGGCCTTCAGATCTGGTTCCCAGCTCGTCCTGGTGGTAAAATTCCCCTCTGAACGGCTTTACCAAGATGGGGCGTGGGAAGAATAGCCTTGACGATTCAGAGGTAGCTAAACTCCTAGCCATGAAAGGGGATTTTCTGCAACATCGCGAGGAGACTACAGAGCTTCACGGTGAAGTAGATGACCTGCACAAGGACGTGCACAACATCGGCCTCAAGCAGGACACCATGGTCTCAGTCATGGATGGAGTGCAGAAAGCGGTCTCATCTCTGAATACACAGCTCACAACCATGGCAGATGTGCTCAAATCCCTGTCCAATTCAGATGCGTCAACATCAGCACACCCAGGCCGATCTGCAGTAGAACAACAGCAAGTCCACAAGGAGAACAACGCGCCAGAAGACAGGCCACTCACAAAAGAACTACGGAAATGTTTGGAAATGGAGCGGGCCAAAACCCGTCAGGTTGCTGCACAAATCCCACCAAACCTTCCACCGCTTCCAGTCCCTCGGCCTTCTGTTCCTCCTGGCTATGGGGCGACCATCCAGCTTGACGCTCCTTCTGCAAATGCAACTCCTACAGCTGCATACAAAACGGCGCGCAGTCCCACTTTCCACAACTTTCAGCCCCCTGCAGTGCACCAAGGCTGGGATGATTTTCAGCGACAGTATGACCAGGAAATGAGGACTCGGTTTCTCAAGAGTATCACCAAAGGCCCGCGCATGGATTTCCCACGCTTTGATGGTGAAAACCCAGCTGGTTGGATTCGGCAGTGTGAAAAATATTTTCAGATGGCAGGTGCACCAGCAGAGTTCAAAGTCAGTTTGGCTCAACTGTACATAGTGGGCATGGCAGATGTGTGGTTACGCCGATCGGGTATACTAAAGAAAAAACTATCATGGGCACAATTCTACGAAGAAATACTCTAACGGTTTTCATCAGCAAGCTCATATGACCTGACAGAGAAGTTCACAGATCTGAAACAAAACACACTCACTGTGTCAGAGTACACAGACCAGTTTGAAGAATTAATGGCAGAAGTACAAGCTGAAAACCCAATTATGAATGAAAGCTGGTTTATCATGTGCTATGTAAATGGCCTTCGCTCTCACATAAAGTTCAGGTATGGCCCTTGAGGCCCTCTTCACTGACTGAAGCTTACTGGCTGGCAATCAACTTGGAAAAAAGCCAGCCAGAGAAAAAGGCTTACAACACATATCCCAGTACTGGCAAGAGCTCTGGCAATTACCAGAAAACTCATACTGTTCCTCCTGACAAAGCAACTGAAAGCAAAACAGCAGTAGTGAACCAAAGAGCAAGAGAGCCTGGCAAATGCTGGAGATGTGGAGATGTGTGGTTTCATGGACATAAATGCAAACTAGCACCTACATTGAATGTCCTTACTGGTGAAGAGCCACCAGAACAACAGAAATAACAAGACGTTTTAGAAGAACCTGAACTGGAAGAACAACCAGAAACTGAAGAACACTGCATGACAATATCAGCACAGGCCATGCAATCAGACAATGTTAACACTATCTCCATTCTAGTGCAGATAGGGGGGAAACAGGGCATAGCTTTGGTAGACTCTGGAAGTAATTCAACTTTCATAAGTCTCCAATTTGCACTGTCCACTACTTGCACAATTCTTAAAGACATCTTTAGGGCTGTTACTGTAGCATAAGGAGGGACACTGTGGTCTGGTTCTTTTGTTCCCACAACAACTTTTATAGCAGGCAACACCAAATTCCAGCAACAATTCAGAGTTCTGGACCTCCCTGGTCATGATATGGTGCTGGGCAGTGATTGGGCCAGGCACAGTCCTGTTTCTTTTCATTATAATCCTAGACAGATCACTGTAATGAAGGAGAAACTAACACCTGTCACTATAAAGGCTTGTGATACTTTAGCTGATGCTACTATAATTGAAGTTGATGAAGTACATAAGCTGCTCTCAGCAGGAGCACCTCGTTATGTGCTACAACTAATTAGAGACACAACCTTGAAGAAACCTGGCAACAACATTGTTCCTCCATCTGTGGAAGAGGTTCTTCAGCAGTTTCCTGAGGTATTTCAAGAGCCAAAGGGCCTCCCTCCCAAAAGAGCACATGATCACAAAATTCCATTGAAAGAACAAGCAAAACCACCTAATTCCAGACCTTACAGAGTGCCCCATATGCAAAAGACTGAGCTAGAAAGACAAATTGATGCTATGCTCAGAGATAAGATTATAAAAGCAAGTGAAAGCCCTTACTCTTCCCCAGTAATCCTGGTCATGAAAAAAGATGGCACCTGGAGGATGTGCATTGATTACAGAAAACTGAATGATGCTACTATCAAAAATAAATTCCCAATACCTGTCATTGAGGACCTCCTGGATGAACTGCATGGAGCTACTTACTTCACCAAGTTGGACCTTAGATCAGGCTATCACCAAGTAAGAATGCATGAATAAGATATACCCAAAAAAGCCTTCAGAACTTACTTTGGTCATTATGAGTTCTTGGTCATGCCCTTTGGCCTTGCTAATGCACCAGGAACATTTCAGGCACTCATGAACAGTATCTTTGGGCCCTATCTCAGGAAGTTTGTGTTGGTTTTCTTTGATGACATCTTAATCTTAAGCAAATCCTTGTCTGATCACATTGCACATTTGAAAATAGTGTTACAGCTGTTGAAAGAACACCAGCTCTTTGCAAAACTGTCTAAATGTGTGTTTGCAGTTCAGAAAGTGGAGTACCTGGGTCATATCATAACTGGTGAAGGAGTTTCCACTGATCCCTCCAAGGTTGTAGCAATTGCTGATTGGCCACTGCCCACTACACCCACACAGCTTAGAGGATTTCTAGGACTATGTGGTTACTACAGAAGATTTGTTAAAGATTTTGGCACAATTGCAAGGCCACTACATGATGTGCTGAGAAAGGACAGCTTCCAGTGGACACACAAACAAACTATAGCTTTTCAGAACTTGAAACAAGCTATGATCAGTGCTCCAGTACTGGCACTCCCAAGTTTCTCTGAACCTTTTACTTTGGAAACAGATGCTTCTGGCATAGGTTTGGGAGCAGTCATGATGCTGCAGGGCAGACCCCTAGCTTACTACAGCTCCACTCTCTGTCCCAAAAATGCTGCTCTATCCACATATGAAAAGCAAGTCTAAGAAATCATTGCTGCATTAAAAAGGTGGAGATACTACTTCCTGGGTAATGATCTCATCATCAAAACTGACCACCAGAGCTTGCAGTATATGACTGACCAGAAAATAACCACTGGAATTCAGCACAAGTTGATGCTCAAGCTCCTGGAATTCAATTTCACACTGCAGTACAAGAAGGGCAAGGAAAATATTGTGGCTGATGCTCTCTCCAGGAAAACACCTCTCATGGCAATGTCCTTAGTGACACCTCAATGGATTGCTGCTGTGGAGGAATCCTACACTAAGGACAGCACTTGTCAATCACTCTTGGAAAAATTACTTCTGTCCCCCCAACACTCTGTTAATCAGAACACCTTGCACTCAGGAATCATCAGGCATAAAGGAAAAATCTATGTGGGAAAAGATCTGCAACTCAGATAAAGACTTCTCACTGCACAACATGCTTCTGCTCTTGGGGGTCATTCAGGTATGAAAGCTACATACCACCGAATCAAATAAATCTTCTATTGGCCAGGCCTCAAAAGAGATGTTGATCAGTTTGTGGCTATCTGCCCTGTCTGCCAGAAAAACAAAGGAGAGAACTGCCCTTATCCTGGCTATCTAGACCCACTCCAGCTCCCTGACATGGTTTGGACACACCTGAGCATGGATTTCATCGAAGGATTACCAGCATCTAATGGCAAAGATGTGACCATGGTTGTGGTGGACAGACTGTCTAAATTTGCACATTTCATTCCCCTCTCCCACCCTTTCACAATGCAAACGGTGGCTCAAGCGTTTATCGATCATGTTCTGAAACTACACGGACCACCTCTGGCAATAGTTTCTGATAGAGATCGAATCTTCACCAGTCAACTCTGGCAGGACATTTTTAAGGGCATGGGCACTGAACTGCGCTATAGTTCTGCTTATCATCCAGAGTCGGACGGCCAAACGGAGCGTGTTAATCAATGCATTGAAAATTATTTGCGCTGTTTAACTTCCTCCAAGCCTAAACAGTGGGTGAAACACTTGTCAATGGCGGAGTACTGGTACAATACCTCTTACCATTCCTCTCTCCAGAAGACACCGTTCGAAGCTTCTTATGGTTTTCCACCCCCCAACATTTGTGAAAACATCTTGCCTGACAGTCTTTCAGCTGATGCTCAACAATTTTTCACTGACAGAGATGCTCTGCTCCAACACTTGAAAAGCAACTTGTCTGCTGCTCAAGCATGTATGAAAATTATGCAGATTGCAAGCGCACTAAAGGACTTTGGAAGTTGGGGACATGGTCTACCTTAAAATGCAGCCCTATCGGCTCAATGCCTTCGGCCTGCGCACACACATCAAGTTACAAAGCAAATACTACGGCCCTTTCCGCGTGATGGCCAAAGTGGGGCATGTAGCTTACAAACTCCTATTACCGGACAGCACAAGCATCCACCCTGTCTTTCACGTCAGCCAGTTGAAGAAACATGTCGGCCCCAAGGCAGTCCCTTGCGCTGATCTACCACTGGTGTGAACTGACGGCCTGATTCTGACCGAACCAGTGATGGTCTTGGAAACTCGCCAAGTACCTCGCAACAACTTGCCGGTGGTGCAATGGCTCATGCAGTGGGAAAACTTACCACCCGATGAAGCCTCCTGGGAAGATGCAGCGTTCATGAAGAAAACCTTTCCCGCCTTCTTCAAGGCCACCATTGACCGCTGGTTCAATCGCTAAACTCCTTGGGGACAAGTTCGTTCTCAGGCGGGGGTATTGTCAGGCCTGCACTCTCAGTTACAAGTGTTCTCTTCTTCAGTTAACGAACGGACAGGATCTCCGCTATCCCCATCAATCCAACGGCTCGCGAGGCTCGCCGTATCACTGTACCATTTCATTGTAACTGTAGCGTTTCTTTCCTGTTACTGTAGTTGCCATCCATTGTCAGCGTAGCTATAAAGCTAGCGGCCCCCGTCTGTAAGGATTATGCCATTATTCGAGAATTCTCTCTGATACAATCATACATCTTACAGTAATACAAACCCTAGTTGCTACTTTCCCCTTCTCTTGCGTGAGATATGTGTGTTCTAGCTCGATTCCGCCCACGATTTCCTCTCGGGGCGTGACAACGACGGCGGCCAGTTGGGTGTCATGCTCCTTCTTCTCCTGATGTTTCCTCCGCGCGGAATCTCGACCCCCTTCTGCGCGACACGAAACAAGCAGAAGCAAAAGGGAAGAAGGAGGTTGAGGGGGTTTGATTTGAGCGGGTTACCTGGTGTCGAGGACGACGGTACCGGCGTCAAGGGAAGGGAAGGAAGGAGGATGAAGAGCAAGCGCCGGGGAGAGGGGCCGCGGCCGTGGAGGTGACACCTGCCATGGACAGCATCGACCGGCGAGGAGCAGGGCAGGTGGGGCAAAAGTGGACCGGGCCGGGCCGTTTCGTATATTCGCGAGGGCGCACCTTTTTTTTAAGTTGAACCGTTCGAAACTTGCAAATCCCCTCTCGGCACATTTACTCATTTCCATGTGTTTTGTTAATTTGCGGATGTAAATGATCTTATGACGTGTAAACTTGCAAAATTCCGTCCAATAATAAGTCATTTGTATGCTCCACGAGAAAACCAAATGCAATGCACATTTACATCATCTGTTTGACATGCTCTTTTCTCTTACTTTACGTTTCTTATTATAGAACGCTAGCATTTAAATTCCTGGTTCTTCCCAAGGGTTCATTTTCCCTGCACGCCACCTAACAAAGACTATTACAGCTTGCAGGAGCAGTTTTTGGCGCAGAGTTTGTTACATGCTAGGCTCAAAGCTTTGTTTTTAGCTTAAAATGGACACTCGGAGATTATTTTTGAACTTATGTTTTTAGGGGCTTATTTGCAAAGTAGATGATGGTAAAGAGTGGAGAACTAATTTCACGCTTAAGGCGCCAAATGGCATATGTGGCGCAGACCCGCTCCTAGCAAGTGTTCGGCCGTCCTCCCAACCGGTTTTGGGAACCTTATAGAAGATTCTCGCCCGTTTATTCCTTTTTCTACGTGTGTTCTCAGCCAGTTTTTACTTAGTTTTTTTGTAACTGAAAATTCATGATTTGGTTAAAATGTGTGATTATTCCTCAAATTGATAAACTTTTTCCTTATTCATACATCTTTTTCATATTCTCAAACATTTTTTTCAAATCCACAATTTGTTTCAGAATTAGAAATTTTTAATATCCATGAATATTTTTCAAATTGACTAAAAACATTTAACATTAATTAATACTTCTAAACAAATAATGATTTTTTTTAATTTATTTAAAAAATTCTACACCCTTAGATGGTAATTAATTTGTGCTCCTTTAGTATAACTTTCAAAGTTTTTCCACATTGACATTAGAATGTTTGGTTGTGCTGAAAATTTTAAAGTTCATGTGTTGTTTTGTTTACGGGGACAAAAAATTAACAATATAACTGCATGGATCGCAATGCAGAAAATGAGTGGTTAGATAAGGGGTAACCATGAAACCTAAGCTACCCAACAACTTCGTAGGGGCTGAACGACATGCACTGGACGTACTTCTAACAGCTGCTAGTGTGGCCGTTGGTCGCTGTCACGCTGTTCCGGCAATCGGTGTTCTTATCATAAATTATAATGGAAACTCCCTCGAAATTATCGCGACATCATGACTATTAGTGTTGTTGCCGGCCTGGCACTTGTTAGATTTTTCCCCCCTACCAATCTCTTCGAGCTCCACAAAGTAGAGGAATGGCGTACCACCTGTCAAGCGTGTTTAGCGGTCTTAGAGCCCTATTTCAAGGTAGCAGCACGGCGGGTCAGCTTGCTTCCGCGCCGGAGGAGAGCACGGCGGGTCAGCTTGCTCCCGTGCCGGAGGAGAGCACGGCGGCGCACCTTCCTCCCGTGCCGGAGGAGAGCACCAGCGGCTTCACGGATGCCTTCGGCCAGCCGCCCAACTCCTACCGCGAGTCCATCCGGAGCGTGTGCGTCGTCCGCCCCGAGTGGTGCATCAGATCGAGTCTCTCCGATCAGAGCAGATCCACCTACTCCAGCGACTCCAGTGCCTTGAGATCCATTACCTCCGGCTACTCCAACTCGGCGTCCGTTGGCTCATCGGACTTGGGTATCAGCGAGCTCACGAAGATTGCTCACAGAATGGGCAGCGAAGGTTACACCCAGCGCATGGTACAGGCATTCCACAGCGTATCTCTCACGGAATCATTTGGCCTGGACCCTGCGCTGAGGAATTGGTTCGTCGAGCTCGACGTGGACTGGGTTCTCAAACCGCTTCAGTTCCAGCTCCAATGTGGATCTGGGTATTGGCTGCAAGAAGTGGTCGAGAGGTGGATCCGAGCTCTCATAATAATTGTCGCCAGTATCGATGAAGAGCTGGTCACTGCCGGTAGCGGCGCGCCAGCGGCCGCACAGTTTGTCACGATGAGCGTCTCAACAATGCTCATCTTTGTCGATGCCATCGTCCAGGTTCACAGGAAGGAGAATTTACAAGCCATGCTACAAATGTATATGTGCGTCTGCAGCGCATCATATGCCATGTTGACGATGCACGCGACCTCTTCGGATGCCCAAAAGATTTTCTACAAGATTGGCAGCACACTGGAGAGCAAAGAGAACAGGTTAATCGAGTCCATATGCGAAACGATGGAGCAGCTGAGGAGGACAACACTCATGAAGGACGTTAACTCGTGGGGCACCGAGATTCTGCAAGGAGGAGGTGACGTTCACAAGACAACCCGATTGATGGTGGGTTACATAACGTTGATGAGGAAAGCACATGCTTGGACTCAGAGGAACTCCGCACGGAACCACAACACAGAAAAGCTTCAAGAACTGATAGATTACACCATCGATTATCTAAACAGTTTGCTTTTACAAGAATCAGAGTTGTGCTCGGATCCAAGCCTTGGGTGTCTGTTCCTGCTCAACAATTCATATTTCGTAGTGCAGCAGGTGGTGCCTGGACACCACGGTGGACTTAAACTTACACCTGAATGTGAGAAGTACATGGATAACTATCTGGATGTTTCTTGGCATGTTCTGTCCTGCATATCGCAATGGAAGATTCCTGGATTGCTCCATCGTTGGGTGAACACCCCTTCACTAGTTAAATTCCAGTCAGTATTTGATAAACATACCAGGCTCAGAAATTCTGGAAGGTTCCCGACCCGAGTCCGATCCTTACTGCGGGAAACTATCACCAAGATAGTCATTTCGGTTTACAGTGACTACCTGAAGGAACATCCAGAGTTTTTTTTTTGAAGGTCACCATATTTTCTTTCATTTCTATTGATTCACACCCCCGGAGGGGA
>NC_041382.1:756643708-756645504 GCF_002162155.2 Triticum dicoccoides
CTGACAAATAAAAGGCCAGAGTAATTCTTCATAGCTGTATTTAGATTACTTGTTTCCTTTTGAAATGAAGCTGTGTTGTATTCTGAATTCAGTTGGTAGCTTAATAAGCGCCAGATACTATGTGTCTGTATCACCTAGGCACGAGCTGCGGGTGTAACTATTAGTTCATTTCGTGATTCCATTTCAAATACTCCTAGATTCTGCTTCTTTGTCAATTTCGTGCATAGATAAGTGCCATGTGTTAGTTTTGATTATTCGACAATAACCTTTAAATACAATATAATAGGCCATTGCTAAACTGACACTCTCTCCAACATGTATATCCTCATCACAGATTGGACAAAGTCTTTTACAGCATAAACTGAATCAGCAAAACATCAAGATTTCTCCTTTAACAAGCATCAAAACCTTTTTTTAAAAGGAGAATATATTAATATCAAGTTGAAATCAATTACATCCAACCTCTGGAACAACATAACATCTGGAGCAAGTCTAGACATTAAGGATGCACATGGCTGAAAAAATAAAAGAAGAAAAAAGAAAACAAAGTCTCCGCCAAAACTATCAGAGAGTCACCGCAGCAAGAGCACCACCAGCAGTGACGACACCTATACTCCGTAAAAGGTTCTCCAAAACGACACCTCTCGAAGGAAAAGTGCGAAAGCACCATCGTCGTACGAGCAATCCAACTATCATAGTCGGATCCTGTATTTTCACCCTGAAGAAGGTCTAGTCTCCAAGCAATGCCTTCAGCAAGGGAACGACTAAGAAGCCGCCATTACCAGGCACAACCCGGGAGAAGGTCAGCCTGAGGGTTTTCATCCTGAAAAACTGAGACCGCCAAGAACGAAGTCTGCTAGTGCCAATATATGTCCCCACTCGCTGAGAACACAATCCACATAGCATAGCGCGGGCTACCTCCCAGGGTGCGAGAACACCTGCAGCCATCTATCAACGCAAGCCCGTTCAGCTACTTTCAGGCGTCCTCGCCACAGGGCCGAGTCTTCCCTACAGCACGCGAGAAGACGGGCGAGGGAGGGCACCACCCCCACGGAAGACCACGGCATTCCTGTGCTTCCATAGCTGCCAGCAGCACAGAAGGGAGAAGGTAGCGCAAGCAGTATCGCCGACCACCCCTCGAACGTCAAGATCCTGAAGCGCGCCCACCTGGTAGCCTTTGTCGACCACGTCGACCCCCACAGCCCGCCAGAACGATCGGGCGAAAGGACAATCAAACACCATGTGGTCCGCCGTCTCCAGCTCGCACGAACAGACAGGGCAAGCAGCCCCCTCCGTTGTGACGATGGTTTTCCACAGCAGGACGTCTCTTGTGTTGACCCGTTGTTGGATCAGGAGCCACCTGAAGAAGCGAACGCGGGAGGGAGCAGCACACCCCCAAAGGAACGCCGCGAACGACGCATGCACGCTGCCGAACCTCTCCAGGGCGTAGACAGCCGCCGTTACGAGGCTCCCACGCACGCCCGAGCACAACATCGGTCTGCGCTCATCGTCACCAGGGCTCGTAGCATTGTCGTCGATCATGACCAGAAGGACAGCCCGCTCCACGGCGCCCGCAGTGGTAAGCCTGGGCACCAGCACACTGTCCAGGCCGCGCGCACTCACATGCCACACCGTGGCCTCCTTCACCGTTGTGTGTGAGTGTAGTACAGAGAGAGCCACCGCGAGAGGCCCACACGGGAGCCAGGAGTCGAGCCAGAAGGACGTCCGCCTCCCATCGCGCACCGACACCCTGGTGACCCCGCGGTACAGCGGGAGCAGCCGCGCCAGTGCTTTGT
>NC_041382.1:756647014-756651619 GCF_002162155.2 Triticum dicoccoides
TTTTGGCGGTTAATTTAGGTGTTTCATATATTGTGTTAGCTAGCTATAATTAATAGAGAGAAGTGTCCTCTTTTATGTCCGTGCTTGGTCGACGCTATGTACTATACATACGTATAGAAAGGACTAGACACGCTAGCTAGCTAGTAAGCAAACGAAGAAAACAAAAGATCGTCATGAACATATATGCATAAAGAGAGAAGTGATATCGACCATAGCATTTTCACAGCAGCATTTCCACAACAACTTTTGCAGAATCTACAGCTCAACCAAACATAGCCTGAGCCAAGATTTGGTTGTCTGCATACAATGTTATGGCACCTTCCTTGAGCACTCGGAGTTGCCTTAGACGCCGTCCATCATGCGGTTCTAGTAGTTGGTGTTGACCCGCGGATCCGGGTCCTGCGATTGTCCATCGTCGTCACGCGGTTCAGGCAATGTAGTGTTTTTATCGAGACTTTAGCCACATCAACGGCAAAGTATTCTTTTTTTTTCTTTAAATATTTGCTGAAGAGCTGCGAAATTCCATTGATTAGTAGAAAAGAGTTACACGCCGAAAGAAAAAGAGGCAATCAGCAGTGCTAAAAGCCAGAATCAGAGAATAAAAACGGAAAGATACGTACCACAGACGGCACCTTCAACCTGGGTCAAAAGGGATTTTTGCCCCTGCCATGTTCCACCAATCAATCTCATCGTGCACCAAACTAACGAACCTATGCACAGGAGGCTCCTTTCCCTCGAAAGTACGTCTGTTTCTTTCACGCCGAAGTTACGTCTGTTTCTTTCACGCCAAATTTCCCATGAGGCAAGCAGAAGAAGCGAATGAGCCCCTTTTCTTTTGAGCACCGGGCAGCCATAGCAGCAACGTCGAAGGATTCTTGTTGCCTCACCCTGCACTTCCCATAGTTCACTCCCCTGCCAATCTCACCGAGCTCCACCCCCACCAAGGGCGTCGCTCCACGAAGTAGCAGCCAGCATGACGGAGCAGCTTGCTTCCTTGCCGGAGGAGAGCACCACCGGCTTCACAGCTCCCTGCCGGCCGCGCACTTCCTACCGCGAGTTGATTCAGGCAGTGCCCGTGTCCGGATCGCCGATAAGATGGAGTCTCCTCAACTCTCAGTCCGGCCGTAACGGATCATCCAGCTACTCAAGCTCAGGTGCCTCGAATTCTTGGCCGTCCAACAACTCCGGCAAGTCCAGCGGAACCATTTCGGTGTCGTCCGCCGCCTTTGTCGACAATGGTGAGCTCACGCGGATCGCTCACCAAATGGTCAACGACGGATACATCTGGCACATGGTCCAAGCATTCGACGACGCCTCATCGGCACCGGCGGCATTCAAACATGGTGGTGGTGTCCGGGGCCATGCCCTGGAGAATTGGTTCTTGGAGCTCGACGTCGACTGGGTTCTCCAAATCGACGACGAGCATGGCTTACGGCGGCTGATCCGAGACAAGCCGGTCACGACGCAAGAATTGGTCGACAAGTGGGTCCGGGCTCTTACCGTGGTGCCAGTATCACTGAGACAGAGTACGAATTCGCCTTCCACAGGACGCCGGCGGTCGCACTGTTTGGCAAAGCGAGCATCACCGAGATGCTCAATGTCATCCATGTCATCATCACTGCTCTCGAAGCCAAGAAGCTGCAGGCCGTGCTTGACATGTTTACCTGCGTATGTGGTACGTCGCACATGATTAGGCCGGTCATGATCTCTCGGGAAGCCCAAAGCATTTTCAAAGAGATAGGCAACTCGCTAGAGAGAGAAGGAAACAAGCTAAGCGAGATCATATCAAACACGACCAAGGAGGTGAGGACGCTCATGGAGGAAGATGACTCATGGGCTATCGAGATCCTGCAAGGAAGCGGCGAGGTTCACAAGAACACTCGGTTCATCATGGATTGCATAGTATCCATGACGAATGCACGAACATCAATGCACAAATCTGAACCGAGCCACAACAGTGAAAACCTTGGTGGCCTGATCGATATCGAGTATCTGGAGGATCTGCTTCTGAGAAAATCATGGTTGCTCTCAGATCCAAGCCTCAGGTACTTGTTCCTGCTCAACAATTCCTATTTCGTAGCTCATGTAGTGTCTGAGTCATCAGGATCGTTCATTCCTGATGATCCGCGGGACCTCACACTTAAACTTACGCCTGAATGTAAGAAGTACATGGATAGTTATCTCGATTTTTCTTGGGGACATGTGCTCTCCTGCATACCAAAATCGAGATCTCCTGGATTGATCCATCGTTTGACCAACACCTCTTCACTGGCCAAATTCCAGTCGGCATTTCACGAAACGTACCAGGCTCAGAAGTTCTGGAAGGTTCCAGACCCTCGGCTCAGAGATGTGCTGCGGAGAGCTATCATTGAGAGAGTCATTTCAGGTTACCTCGACTACCTGCAGGAGCATCCGGAGCTAGAGAAACATGTTGGCCGCGAAAGCAGCAGTCCTCAAGTTTTGGAGGAGATTTTGGGAGAGCTATTTGAAGGATGAAAACTGCTCGAGGTATGGAACAGGGTCCCCCGACAAATAAGAAGCCAGAGTAATGTTTCATCGTTGTATTTTTTTTTTAAACCTTCCTTTTGAAGTGAAGGTGTGTTGTATTCTGAATTTCGTTGGTAGCTTAATAAGCGCCTGATACTGTATCACCTGGGCACCAGCTGCGGGTGTAATTTTTATTTGATTTCGTAGTTCCATTTAAATACTCCCAATTCTGCATCTTTGCCAATTTGGTACATAGATACGCGCCATGTCCTACTTTTTGATTATACAGCGTTCTGTATGCACTTACTTTCGTCTGGTTCAGTAAACTTTAGCTTGAAGATGCCAAGAGCACCGAAACGGAAGGGGTGGGGTAATTTCGTCACGAAAACAGTTATATTTGCTACGCATCTATAGTTCTATACTACTTATATGTGAAAATCCATTTGCACTTTCTTATACACTTGTAAGAGTACTAACGCTTATAGACCAGCATAAATAAACGTTGTTGATACACTACTGTTGACTATTTTTATAATGGATTAATTGGACAGATGTTAATATCATGTTCATTCTTGAGCCAGACTCACAATCTCCGCAACATGTATCTTCATAACAGATTTCCGAATGGCTTTTCAACAGCAAAAAAACTGAACCTTGTGGAAGCCGAACCACAATACAGCTGAATTACAGCACGCTCATTACCTGCCTTGTGATGCTATGATGGATTTACTTATACAACTATTTTTACTCTACACGAGCAGGGGCGGCACCGCACTACCCGAATAACAGCCAATGCCGTTTTCTATGCTGATGGCAACGCCGACGGCCTTGTGGAAGCCGTAGGCACAGATATGCCGTCGGTATATCTCCGTCTATGCCGACCGCAGCCGTAGACATAGGTTGACCGGCGGCATAGGTGGTTATTCCGGTAGTGCCGGCGCCGCCTCGGACTCCCAGATTGCCGTGAGCAAGCCCTGCATGTCCTCTGGGTCGCCGGCCTCCGCCACCAGCCGCCGGTACTCGGCCACCAGGGGCGGCCCCGGCTCCTCCTCGGGCACGGCACGAGGCGCACGGCTCGACCCGGCGCCATCGCACGTACCGCGTGGAGCCACGGTGCGGCAGTCACCGCTGCCCAGGCGGACAGAGCCGTGGTCGCCATCCCGTCGTCGTGTTCACCACCTCCAGGGGGAGCACCGCCGGAATCCACACGGGTAGAGCGCGCATCGCCGCGGCGGAGGAGCTGGTAGCCGGCGCTGGGTGGGGATGGCAGGGCGCCTGCACGCGGTACGAGGCGACCACCTCCTCGAAGGTGCAGCCGTCCCGAAGGTCGTGGTGGCGCCATCAGTTGTGCTTCACCGGCGGCTGCGACCCTTCGAAGGCGTTGAGGCGCATCTCATGCTCCTCGGCGAACAGGTCCAACCAGTGGGGGTTGTTGATAGTGCACCGGGGGTCCTGCAGCATCTTCGCCGGCAGCCGCGCCGGACACAGCTTGATGGCGCGCGCGAAGAGGTGGGTGCCCACCAGCGGCACCGACACGCCGTCGACGCTGAGGTGCCACCTGGATGGTTATCGCACGTCCGGCTTGGTGGGGACGCGGCAGTGGGTGGCCTCGTCTGCCTCCTCGAGCGTGAGGTTCACGCGCGCCATCGTCGTCGACAGGGGAAAGCGAGGGAAGGCGAGGGTTTGCGACTGCCGTGGCGCCCCAGCGTAGGGCGCTTTTTATAGCGGTGAGCGGACGGGGGGAGGGGGGGCTTACGTGGAACGGTGATTGATGGCGGCCCGCGCGTCGTGCACAGATGAGTGGTCGCCGTCTGAATCCATGCCGCACGCGGTCAAGGCGGTGCGGCCGTTACGTGCCGGAGTAATGACTTGGCGCACGCGGACGACCGCCGAGTATTAGGGGGCGTGGCGCACGCAGGCAGCCGCCGGGTATTAGGGGGCTGCAGACCGGCGGGTATTAGGGGGCCGCGGACCGGCCGTTTTTGTGGGGAAACCAGGCACGTACACGCCACACGTACAGACGTGTGCTACAAAGGCCCCGCCTGCCCACGTACGGCGCGCTACCCTGAATTTCCCATCTTACCATTTGTTATGAAGGTGTATCGGATGATCTGGGTT
>NC_041382.1:756651912-756758535 GCF_002162155.2 Triticum dicoccoides
GGAAGTGGATTGTTTTACTCGTCTCTGGTTCAAGAGATCAAGTTACTCCTAAACCTTGGTGGAACTAGTATTACTCATATTAGATGCCCTCGAAATAAGGTTAGCAATTGTTTGGCTATTTTTGCTCATGTGGAAGGTAGAACGTGATATGGTCGGGGTATGGCCCTCCTAGTGTGATAGAGCTAAACGATGTTGATTGTAATCCTCCTGTAATTTGTGTAATACAAGTTCGTTACCCACAAAAAAGATGGAATGTGTTCATATTGCGTTTGTATTTAGATGGCCTTGGATTTAGTAACGAGAGACAATGGTGATCGTTTTGATAACGAGAGACAATGTGTACTAAATCCAAGGCCATCTAATGTGTACTAAACAAGAGACAATGGTGATCGTTGCCCGTGTTTTTTCTTTGATAGTAATACATAAGCTGTTTCCTTGAGCAAGTGAATGGAGTCTAAGATTTCTTTTCATGCTTCGGCATGTCTGTCTGTCTGTCTTCATTTTGAAATTTGAAAATAACAGTGAGTTTCAATGTGACTGCTACTGTCTACTACACCCTTATCTACAACGCTGATCATTTACATCCTTGATTGAAAAATCAAAAGACATTGCTATGATTTCGGTGGTTGATGAGCAGACCGCTCGACAGGGCATCACCGAACAAATAGACAGCTGCAAAAACAACCGGTCAGAGCAACCCAACAACCGCTTTGATAGAAGGCCCGACCGCAGTGTCCGTCCAAGCTTCACAACAATGGTATATACATTTCGCATGACTACGTGACGAATTGTCAAGGAAATGCAGGCTGAACTGCACACACACACACACACACACACACACACACACACACACATATATATATATATACACTCTACTTTGAAACGCGGTTGCCCGGCATCCTTTGGCTTTGGCTTTGGCCACCAACCCTCATCACGCGGCTCCACTATTTTTATTTTGATTGATGAAATGGAAACGACTCCACTACTTGATGTTGACTTGAACCGGGTCTTGTGTTCGTGGGTCGCCGTCAAGGGGTCGGGGTTCCGGTATATTGTTGTTGATCCTCGTCACCCGGGCTCCCAATATACTGCACTTCACTCGGTGGTTTGCACGCCTGCCAATCTCATCGAACCAAACCAATGGCGTCCACCCACCCACAAAGTAGCAGCATGGCGGGGCGGCTTGCTGCCGTGCCGGAGGGCGGTACAGACGGTGCCAAAGCTGATCACCCAACGGTGGGACTCTACCGCGACCAGATCCAGGCCGTCTCCGTGTCCGGCGTCTGGGGAAGATCGAGTATCTTCGGTCATGCCAGATCCAGCCACTCCAGTGTTTCGAATTCTTGCCCCTCCGACAACTCCGGCTACTCCTCCGGTTCAGCGTCCGACGTTGCGCCAGAGTGCTTGGGCGTACCAGAGCTCTGGAGGATTGCTCGCCAAATGGTCAGCGACGGGTACACTTGGCACATGGTCCAAGCATTTAAAGACGTTTCATCAGCACCAGCATTCAAACACGGTGGCAGCCCGGTCCATGCCCTGAAAAATTGGTTCTCGGAGCTCGACGTCGACTAGATTCTCCAAATAAATCCATGACGAGCATGGATTACGGCTGCTGCTCCGTGACAAGTCGGTGACGATGAAAGACATGGTCGACAAGTGGGTCCGGGGTCTTACCGTAATTGCTGCCAGTATCACCGAGACTCAGTTGGTATCCGCCTTCCAGACGCCGGCAGCCGCATTGTTTGGCAAAGCGAGCATCACGGAGATGCTTGGTATCGTGGATGTCATCATCACCGTTGTCCAAGCGGAGAAGCTGCGAGCTGTGCTTGACATGCTTACCCGTGTCTGTGGTACGTTGCACATGAAGAGGAGAAGGCCAGTCAGAACCTCTCCAGAAGCCCGTAGCATTTTCAAGGAGATACGTGGCACGTTGGAGAGAGAAGGAAACAGGCTAATCGAAATCATATTCAACACGATGGAGGAGGTGTGGACACTCGTTGAGGAAGATGACTCATGGGCTATCGAGATCACACGAGGAGGAGGCGAGGTTCACAAGAACACTCTGTTCATCATGGATCGCGTAGTATCCATGATGAATGCACGGACAACAATGCAAAACTCTGCACCCAGCCACAACAGTGAAAACCTTGGTTGCCTGATCGATGGCACAGTCGGTTATCTGACGCATCTGCTATTCAGAAAATCGGGGTCGTGCTCAGATTTAAGCCTCAGGTACTTGTTCCTGCTCAACAATTCCTATTTCGTAACTCATGTGGTGTCTGAGTCATCAGGATCTTTCATTCCTGATGAGCCGTGGGACCTCACACTTAAACTTACGCCTAAATGTGAGAAGTACATGGAGAGATATCTCGAATTTTCTTGGGAAGATGTGCTCTCCTGCATACCAAAATCGAGATCTCCAGGATTGATCCGTCGTTTGATTAACACCCCTTCACTGGCCAAATTCGAGTCGGCATTTCACAAAAGGACCAGGATCAGAAGTTGTTGAAGGTTCCGGACCCTCGGCTCAGAGATGTGCTGCGGAGAGCTATCATTGAGAGAGTCATTACAGGGTACCGCAACTACCTGGAGGAGCATCTGGAGCTAGAGAAACACGTTGGCTGTGAAAGCAGCAGTCCTGAAGTTTTGGAGGAGATGTTGGGAGAGCTATTTGAAGGATGAAAGCTGCTCGAATTATGAAACAGGGTCACCCGACAAATCAGAGGCCAGAGTAATGTTTCAACGTTGTATTTGTATTATTATTATTATATATTTTTTTCTTTCCTTCTGAAGTGAACTTGTACTCTGAATTCCGTTGGTATTTTATAATAAGCGCCAGATACTGTATTAACTGGGCACCAGCCGCGGTTGTGTTTTAGGGGGTGTTTGGCTGCGGATTGGTAACGCAAATGCAAACGTAATGGGTTTACAGTGTTTATGTAAACGGAATGGATAAAACTTGAGATTTGTTTGGTTACCTACTGTAACGTCAATCAATACCGGGATTGCTCAAGAATTCACGGCAGTGAACATGGATAGGCAGGCCGGGAAAGGCAGTGGCGGGCCAGCGCTGGATATGCCGGCGGAGTACAAGGGCCCGGACGGTAAGAGCACGAGTGAGCGCCGTGGCGGCGCTGCCGCCGCCAGCCCCGGCGAGCGGCGACCTGCCGTCAAGGTTGAAGGCGGAGGTGAGGCGCTGCACGCATGCTGAGGAGCGACCATAGTTGCCGGGAACGCGGAACGGTGCCGCGTCCCTCGACCCGGATCGAGGGTCGGGATCGAGGTGTGGGACGACACGATTCGGTCGTGGGAACGTGAACCAAAACACTAGGGAACGGCAATCTTGATTCGCAGTGAGTTTGAAGGCATACCGGACTTCTGCGGCGTCCGGCCTCCGCCGTGGAGCAAGAAATCGAGAACTCGGACAGCCTTCTCAGGATGGATCACGTGCGCGCATGGATCGCCGGAATCCTGTTGTGTGGCGGCGCCACCCCACGGCGGCCTCCACAGTCTGCACCTTGCGGGGCGAGTACATGATGGCCGGGCCGCGCCGTCCAGCAGCCGCATCGGTTATTTTCGTCGAGCACATACGAATGCGGCGACTGCGTCTCTGTCGTTCAAGCGGCGGCGTGGTCTTTGTGTTTTGGGCTAGGTAGATCTCCTTAACTTCTGGGCCAGCATCAATCAAGCAGTAATACACGGCCTATAATAAAGCCTATATTACCGTCCAAATAAAAGGTTGTACATACGTGATCGCTATCACAAGTTTAGACATGTGTATCGCTCCTCAACTCCATTGCATCGTTCCCGTCATCGTTCCCAAATTATTTGGATCGCGTTCCCCTTGTCGATCGGTCGTTCTAGAGATGTATACCCCTATCGTTCCTTACTTTGGTCACTGAGCGATCCTCGACCCTTGTTCCCGTCCCTCGACCCCATCAACCCGGGAACTTGGCAACTATGGGAGCGACGAGCCGGCGCCGATGCCGCCGTCGGCTGGACAAGACCATGACCGGCGCTACATGCATGTACAAAGCCTCCAATTCGACGCAAGGCTGGCCGGTGGTCGAGAAGCCGTTCGGGGTTTCGACAGCTCGCCGTTGATCTGCTCCTCCGACCAAGTTTCGATCATGATGGCGTAGTGTCCAGGCACAGACCAAGGAGAAAACAATGAGCGCCGGCGAAGCTTCCTTGCTGTGCATGAGGAACGAGGAAGGAGGCCGCATAGCTCGTGCGATTGCATCTCGTGCGGAGAGGAGATGCCTGTAGCGTAATCTGTTACAGCAGATTTCCAGCGGTATCGGTTTTATATTAGGCTGGGATTTGATACCATGTTATCGGATTACAGAGCAAGGGAAACAAACACGATTTAGCGGAACCTGTTAACGTTGTAATCAAATTACGTTACAGTAGCGCAAACCAAACACCTCCTTAATTGATTTCGTGATTCCGGATCAAATACTTCCACATTTTGCTTCTGTATCACACTCCCCCATGCGCAGAATATTGATATTGTTCGACTGCGGAAGCTGACCCCCGCGTCGCCAACCCCAGGCGACACGGGGGGAGACCACGCCGCCGGCCCTAGGCCCCCTCCCCATGCCTCCTTCGTCATGCCGCCGCCTGAGGTCTCATCGGCAAAGATGATGGCGGCGGCGGGGCCTCATCCCTCGTGCGGTGGTGGCGTTTTTTCCGGGCGGCGGCGGCGCATTGTTCAACGAAGATTCGGTGGCAAGGAGCGGCGGGATCTCTATGGCATGCGTGACGGCGGCATCAGCGGAGGCGCAACCTCCCCATGGCAGAGTCGCCCCTGTGGCGGCGGCCAAGATCGCCAATCTGGTCTTGTCCAGATGGGCTTGGGCGGGCCGGCGGTTCTGGTGTGCATCTATAGGCGAGCGTGATGGGCCTGACGGCGCCGGCTGTAGGCACCATGGTGGTGCCATGGCCGGTCAGGCGGCGGCGGTCTGCCCCTTTCATCCAATCCCCAGCAGAGATGGCGGCAGTCTGTGTACGAGATGCTTGAGGGAGGATCCTCGAACAGATCTAGGTGAAAACCTGCTCTCGGCTAACTGCCAAGGCCGGCGGTGGCGGCGCTGTCTGTGTCATTCCCTTCTTGAAGGCATCACCGTGGAGAAGTTCAAGGCCACTCTATGCTACCTCCGGGGGAAACCCTAAATCAGTAGATCATATGACGGTGGTGCTATGGTGTCGTTTCCCTCTTGGGGGCGTCATTTGTGGAGGTGTACATGGACCGAGGGACCTGAGGGAGTCCTAGATTAGGGGGTCTCCGGACAGCCGGACTATGTCCTTTGGCCGAACTGTTGGACTATGAAGATACAAGATTGAAGACTTCGTCCCGTGTACGGATGGGACTTTCCTTGGCGTGGAAGGCAAGCTTGGCAATACGGATATGTAGATCTCCTCCCATTGTAACCGACCTTGTGTAACCCTAACCCTCTCCGGTGTCTATATAAACCGGAGGGTTTTAGTCCGTAGGACAACAACCACAACAGACAATCATACCATAGGCTAGCTTCTAGGGTTTAGCCTCTCCGATCTCGTGGTAGATCTACTCTTGTACTACCCATATCATCAATATTAATCAAGCAGGACGTAGGGTTTTACCTCCATCAAGAGGGCCTGAACCTGGGTAAAGCATTGTGTCTCCTGCCTCCTGTTACCATCCGGCCTAGACGCACAGTTCGGGACTCCCTACCCGAGATCCGCCGGTTTTGACACCGACATTGGTGCTTTCATTGAGAGTTCCTCCGTGTCGTCGCCATTAGGCTTGATGGCTCCTACTATCATCGATAGCGATGCAGTCCAGGGTGAGACTTTTCTCCCCAGACGGATCTTCGCGTTCGGCGGCTTTACACTGCGGGCCAATTCGCTTGGCCATCTAGAGCAGATCGAAAGTTACGCCCCTGGCCACCAGGTCAGGTTAGGAAGTTTAAACTACACGGCCGATGTCCGCGGAGACTTGATTTTCGACGGATTCAAGCCTCTGCCTTGTGCGCCACGCGGTCACGATGAGTACGATTTAGCTCTACCATCGGACAGTGTTCAGGAGATCGCATCGGCAGCCGCTCCGACCCTCGATTCGGAGCCAGTTGCGCCTTCCGCGGATGGGTGGATGGACCCCGCCACAGAGGCCTTACCCTCAGCGGCGATCAAGCCGAACATCGACCTTACCTTGCACAAGAGTCGTGTTGATAAACTATCGGATCCTTCTCCGGCCACGGACTCCGAACCGCCTGCGCTCGTTCCTATCGAATCCGATTGGGCGACGATCATGGATTTCACCTCCAGGGATATTTTTCAGCACTCACCCTTTGGAGACATACTGAACTCATTAAGGTATCTCTCCTTGTCAGGAGGATCCTGGCCGAACTATGTCCGGCAGGACTGGGACGCAGACGACGAAGAAATTCGCGACCCACCCACCACCCACTTAGTAGCCACTGTCGATGACTTAACCGACATGCTCGACTTCTACTCCGAAGACATTGAGGATATGGACGACGATGCGGGAGACGAAGAGGAACCGCTGCCTACGGGGCACTGGACAGCCACCTCATCATACGATATATACATGGTGGATACACCCAAATAAGGCAATGGCGACGAGATAGCGGAGGATGACCCCTCCAAGAAGCAACCCAAGCGCCGACGTCAGCGACGCCGCTCTAAGTCCCGCCGTAGCAAAAGTGGTGATACCAGCACAGGAAATAATAACACTCCGGATAGTGCCAAAGATAACAACAATCCCCTCCAGCAAGATTTAGAGCAGGAGGATGGAGGAGCCAGCCCTCCTGAGAGAGCGGCAGATGGAGAGGAGGAGAATGATAATTACATGCCCCCCTCCGAGGGAGAGGCAAGCCTCGGCGACGACGAATTCGTTGTGCCAGAGGATCCCGTCGAACAAGAGCACTTCAAACACCGGCTTACAGCCACGACAAATAGCCTTAAGAAAAAGCAGCAGCAGCTTCAAGCTGATCAGGATCTGCTAGCTGACAGATGGACCAAAGTCCTCGCGGACGAGGAATATAAACTCGAGCGCCCCTCCAAGAGTTACCCAAAGTGCAGGTTGCTACCTCGACTAGAGGAAGAAGCGCATGATACGGCTGATCGGCCACCTTGTGGCCGCGATAGAGAGACATTCCAGTCAAAAACTCAGCCCCCACCCCGAGCCATTCAAATAAAAAGGCATGGGGAGATATGCCACACCTGCGAGACATATTGGAGGACAAAGCAAAGCATGCAAGATCGATCTACGGATCACGAGGGCGCACCACTCTGCAAGACGATAAACGTCACGCTAGATACAGTAAAAGCAAATCCGGCCGGGCCGAACACAGCGGGCAAGACCCATTCGAGTTGCGTCACGATATAGCCCAATACAGAGGCGCCGCACACCCCTTATGCTTCACAAACAAAGTAATGGATCATCAAATCCCAGAAGGTTTCAAACATGTAAATATTGAATCATACGACGGCACAACAGATCCCGCAGTATGGATCGAGGATTTCCTCCTCCACATCCACATGGCCCGCGGTGATGACTTACACGCCATCAAGTACCTCCCATTAAAGCTCAAAGGACCAGCGCGGAATTGGCTTAACAGCTTACCAACGGACTCCATTAGCTGTTGGAAAGATCTGGAAGCCGCATTCCTCGACAACTTTCAGGCCACTTATGTGCGACCACCAGACGCCAATGAATTGAGCCACATAATTCAGCCACCAGAAGAGTCGGCCAGGCAATTCTGGACTCGGTTCCTTACAAAGAAAAATCAAATCATCGACTGTCCGGATGCGGAGGCCTTAGCGGCTTTCAAACACAACATCCGAGACGAGTGGCTAGCCCGGCACCTTGGTCAGGAAAAGCCGAAATCTATGGTAGCTCTCACGACGCTCATGACCCGCTTTTGTGCGGGAGAAGACAGTTGGCTGGTTCGCAGTAATAACATATCAAAGAACCATGGTACCTCGGATACCAAGGACGGCAATAGCAGGTCACGTCGCAACAAACATAAGCACCGCATTAACAGCGAAAATACCGAGGATACGGCAGTCAATGCCGGATTCAAAGGCTCTAAACCCGCTCAACGGAAAAAGCCATTCAAACAAGGTACGCCGGGCCCGTCCAGCTTGGACCGTATACTCGATCGCTCGTGTCAAATACACGGCACCCCAGACAAGCCAGCCAATCACACCAACAGGGATTTTTGGGTGTTCAAGCAGGCCGGCAAGTTAATTGCCGAAAACAAGGACAATGGGCCGCATAGCAATGACGAGGGGGAATCCCGGCAGCCACACACCGGAGGACAGAAGAGGTTTCCCCCACAAGTGCGGACGGTGAACATGTTATACACAACCCACATCCCCAAGAGGGAGCGGAAGCGTGCGCTCAGGGACATATATGCGTTGGAGCCAGTCGCCCCGAAGTTCAACCTTGGTCCTCCTGTCCGATCACCTTCGATCGCAGGGACCACCCCACTAGTATCCGTCATGGCGGATTCGCCGCACTGGTCCTAGACCCAATCATTGACGGATTTCACCTCACTCGAGTCCTTATGGATGGCGGCAGCAGCCTGAACCTGCTTTATCAGGATACAGTGTGCAAAATGGGTATAGACCCCTCAAGGATCAAACCCACAAAAACGACCTTTAAAGATGTCATTCCAGGTTAGAGGCCCATTGCACAGGCTCAATTATACTGAAAGTGGTCTTCGGATCCCCGGATAACTTCCGAAGCGAAGAGTTAATCTTCGATATAGTTCCGTTCCGTAGTGGTTATCACGCGCTGCTCGGGCGAACCGCATTTGCTAGATTCAATGCGGTACCGCATTATGCATACCTCAAGCTCAAGATGCCAGGACCTCGCGGAGTTATTACAGTCAATGGAAACACAGAGCGCTCTTTCCAAACAGAGGAGCACACCGCGGCCCGCGCAGCAGAAGCGCAAAGCAGCCTCTCAAGGCAATCAACCATTTCAGCGCTTCAAAGCCCGGACACTTTCAAGCGCGCTCGGAGCAATCGGCAAATAGACCGCCTGGCGCGATCTAAGCTCGCGTAGCAATACGGCGGCCACCCCAATCCCAGCCCAACGGCGAAACTCGTGCCACACGTACATAATTACGATTAAAAATACCATGGGCACATGTGGGGAGGGGGCACAACTGCGGCACGCCCCAAGACGCGGCTTAAACCACACTAGGGGCTTCCCGTTTGGTTATTTTTCTCTTTTTTCAGGACCTTAATCTCTGGAAACACGGTCCGGCAGCACTATTGCCGAGCACATGATGCAACAACCAAGGAGGCAGACAGCTATATCATACCACAGAATCCCCAGGTGGATTACAGTAACCAGCGAAATATTCAATTTAATATCATTCCTCAGCTTGCCCTTGGAAGGGACATAGTCCTACTCTTTTCTTATCGCACTATCTGTATCACTCTGCTTTAACGCAATTTTTTGAATAAACAATGCATGACATTACGACCATTATTGCATTCTTGTTATAAATATATCTATGTGTTCATCAATGACGCCTTGCAACCGTACACTTTGGTACGGCCAATACACCAGGGGCTGATGTACCCCACAATACGGTGTGAAAAGTCCGAACACTTTCACAAGTGCGGCACCCCGAACTTATAGCATTATATGCATCAGCTCTGAATCATGTCTTCGGTCAAATGTTGGGTTTGCCCGACTCCTATGTTTTGGTACCGTACGTTCCGCTCTATCGGCTAAGGTAGCGCTAGGAGAGCTACTGCGATTGTGCCCCGGTTCTGCTGGGTTCAGCACCTCAGTAGAGAAAGCTAAAACTGACTGTCATGATAAGGCGAGAGACTGGTCGCTGTTCGGCGAGGTTTTCGAGTCCCTAAAGACTTATGCCGCTTAGAGCAAGGGGCCAGCCCTGTCCGGCTTAAAGGCGTGTATCGCGCCCCGAATTCGGCCTTCCAAATACCAGGGGCTTCGCCGAAATTTAAAATTATAGAATTCTATGGCTAGGTGAGAGTGATAAAGCATTATTAGTCCGGTTGCCTTGTTCGCTGTGCTGAGCACCTCCCTCGAAGGACCCAAACATGGGAACAAGAGTGCTCAGGTTTATCCCGAACACCCCAGCACTCGTGGCATGGGGGCAGAAGCCGAGGACTAGCCATCTCTCATATTGGATAAACAGCCAAACAGAAGGCAATATTTTAAATTCAAACAAGCGTTGCATAGCGCATATGAAACAAGTTTTCATAAATACAGGATAAAACGAGCAAGTCTCACTCAAATATTACATCTTTTGAACACTCGTCCGCTATGAGACGGGCACCCGATAGAACACCCTCGTAGTACATCTCGGGGTGGCGGTGCTCCTTGCCCTCCGGCGTCCCCTCCTTGATCAGCTTCACGGTGTCTAGCTTGACCCACTGCAATTTCACACGGGCGAAAGCCCGGCGTGCACCTTCAATGCAGACAGATCGCTTGACGATCTCCAGCCGCGGGCAGGCATCCACAAGCCGCCTCACCAGGCCGAAGAAGCTGTTCGGAAGGGCATCGCCAGGCCACAGCCGGACTATAAAGCCCTTCATGGCCTGATCGGCCGCCTTATGTAGCTCGACCATCTGCAGGTTGATGAGCAGACCGCTCGACAGGGCATCACCGAACAAATAGACAGCTGCAAAAACAACCGGTCAAAGCAACCCAACAACCGCTTTGATAGAAGGCCCGACCGCAGTGTCCGTCCAAGCTTTCACAACAATGGTATATACATTTCGCATGACTACGTGACGACTTGTCAAGGAAATGCAGGCTGAACTGCACACACACACACACACACACACAGATATATATATATATATATATATATATATATATATATATATATATATATATATATATATATATATACTCTACTTTGAAACGCGGTTGCCCGGCATCCTTTGGCTTTGGCTTTGGCCACCAACCCTCATCACGCGGCTCCACTATTTTTATTTTGATTGATGAAATGGAAACGGCTCCACTACTTGATGTTGACTTGAACCGGGTCTTGTGTTCGTGGGTCGCCATCAAGGGGTCGGGGTTCCGGTATATTGTTGTTGATCCTCGTCGCCCGGGCTCCCAATATACTGCACTTCACTCGGTGGTTTGCACGCCTACCAATCTCATCGAACCAAACCAATGGCGTCCACCCACCCACAAAGTAGCAGCATGGCGGGGCGGCTTGCTGCCGTGCCGGAGGGCGGTACAGACGGCGCCAAAGCTGATCACCCAACGGTGGGACTCTACTGCGACCAGATCCAGGCCGTCTCCGTGTCCGGCGTCTGGGGAAGATCGAGTATCTTCGGTCATGCCAGATCCAGCCACTCCAGTGTTTCGAATTCTTGCCCCTCTGACAACTCCGGCTACTCCTCCGGTTCAGCGTCCGACGTTGCGCCAGAGTGCTTGGGCGTCCCAGAGCTCTGGAGGATTGCTCGCCAAATGGTCAGCGACGGGTACACTTGGCACATGGTCCAAGCATTTGAAGACGCTTCATCAGCACCAGCATTCAAACACGGTGGCAGCCCGGTCCATGCCCTGAAAAATTGGTTCTCGGAGCTCGACGTCGGCTAGATTCTCCAAATCACTACCGGACTCGCCACCTATGCCGACGGCCCAGGGCCGTCGGCATAGGCCATTTCCCGTCGGCATACATCTATTCCTATGGCTGCCGTCGGCATAGCCCCATCGGCATAGATCACGTCAGCATAGTCTTGTCAGACTGTCGGCATAGTTTAGCCGTCGGCATAGGGGCCTATGCCGATGGCTTCCGTCTGGCCGTCAGCATAGTTTAGCCGTCGGCAGTGATTTTCACCTGACGGCAATGGACGGCGCCGTCAAAAGCGCTAACAAATCACAGGCCGTCGCGTGGCAGAGGTATGCCTACGGCTTTGCCGTCGGCATAGGTGAAAATCTATGCCGACGGCTTTGCCCTAGGCATACCTCTGCCACGTGGCGGCCTCTGGTGACTCCTGGCAGCAGAGTTATGCCTACGGCAAAGCCGTCGGCATAGATTTTCACCTATGCCGACGGCATTGCCGTAGGCATATCCCTGCCACATGGCAGGCCCTGGGTAGCCCTGTGCATATCTATGCTGACGATTTAACCGTAGGCATACTTACGAACCAAAACCAAAAAAAATACTAGCCAAAAAGGCTAGCAATTTCCAATACAATTATAAGACATGATTCAACAACCATGGATTTGCAAACACAGACCATAAAATATTTTTGATGTACACAACATTTTCATTCTAAGAATCCACTAAAAAAATACTAGCCTAAAAGGCTAGCAATTTCCAATACAATTATAAGACATGATTCAACAACCATGAATTTGCAAACACAGACCATAAAATATTTTTGATGTACACAACATTTTCATTTTAAGAATCCAGTACAGCATCAAAGGAGAAGGCAGAGGGGCGGTGCCGATGGTGCGGGAGACGGGGCGGCGATGACAGAGGTGGCATGCAGTCAGTTTAATGAACCAAGGATCCTACACATAAGGATGAATATGTAATATATACACTGCATCTACCAAAAGGAAATCACCAAAATGTTACAAGAAACACTTCTACCGGGAGGCAAACAAAGATTTCCGTTGTAAATGATCTGATGTTCGCACTGCATAGCTGATACAATAGGATTTCTTCACATTATTCAATTACTGGGAAGGATCAATTACACATATGGATGAACTACTAGTACAGGAGTAGCTTGCTGCCAACACTACTTGCTAGCTGCCAACACTACTAGCTAGCTAGATTAAACACCAACAGTTAACAAAACCTAGCTGCAGTAACCAACAACCACAGATGAGGTAGTACAAGAGCAGAATTTAACAAGTGTGCTACTCTGAATCATCATCACTGTAAATAGGAATGATCTTTCTCATGGCACAAGCACAAACAAAATCACCCATGTGCATGAAACAGAGCAAGGTACTACTATAGCAGCACAAGAGAGGGAGCTAGAGGTGGGAGATGGACTCACCAGAGAGGAGGTTGTAGTCGATGCCGAACACGAACGCGTCCACAGTCACGCGGTAGAGGAGGTTGTAGCCGAGTTGGACCATGTGCGTGGTGTCGTCGTGGCAGTGGATGCCCTGGTTGTCGTCGTCATCCACGGAGGATGCCTGCTGCTCCGAATCAAACGAACAAGTCATAGCTAGTGTTGTTGAGCTAGTACAAAAATTAAACAAGCTAGTACAGGAGACACAGGCGTGCTGGTGCTAGTATCTACAGAAATCAATCGAGCTGGCTATGCGTGTGCGTGAGGTAGCTTAGTACGTACAGTACATGGTTGGGCTCCAAAACAAACAGAGAATGCTAGCCTCAACAGAATCAATCACAAGGTTATTTTTTTGTTGTTACTAGCACTGCTAGTTGTATGTGTTGATCCATCCATCCATGCATGGACCTAACTAATGTTGTTGTATCTCTAGACCAAGTGCAGCAACACAAGAAGAACTAAAACTGCAGAGCACATGTGTACATATGACGAACTACAGAACTAGCACTACATTTTGCACAGGACAGAATTAATCATGAATGGTTCTGTCAGTGTTGATGCATTTGTTTCCAAAAAGAAATTTTCATCCAAACTACATACGCTGACATGAGCCGGTGTAATTAACACGTAATGGTGGCTTAATATGTTTTCTACCACATGTCATGTTTACTTACTAGCATCTAAGAATGGATCAGGTATGAATTAGGGCATGGATATCGAGCGCAGCAAGATGGTAGTAATGGAACAAAAAGTTTTGGCCTAAAAAAATTTGCTTGTCAAGGAACAAGATAGACAAAAAAAATGGGTTGACAAGGTGAGTATCTCAGGGGCTGGGCTTACACATGGGTTGAGAAGGAGGTTGATCTGCTGCCACCCACACATGCATCTATCAATCAAAAGAAGAACCTTCAGGTTCTCAAAGACCTTCCTAGATCTGGCAGCAGCACGAACAGAGCAAACAGAGAGGCATGAGGAAACCGAATCAAATCAAATCAAACATCAAAGGGAGAGACAACAACCATTTATTTTGTAGCATCTTGAGATAACTTGAGAAATCCAACCAGACCAATTCATAAGCTAAAGTCTACTGCATTTTTGGGGTAGCAAGCAAAATATACTAAAAGCAGAGTCAATTCAAACCAGAGATGGACTCTAGTTCATCAATGGATGAGTGGCATTAACTGTTTGAACACCACACCGTCACAGCAACAAAAGCAGTACCAAGACAAGTGCATCGGGTGTTCCATTTAGCACAAACACAAACTTCAGTTAGACTGTGCTATCAAAAAAATATGTACAGGGCTAGTTCACTAGGCATGCAAATTTGCAATATATGCAAACAAGTTTCAATCGGTCGATAGTATGCAAGATATGCCTAGCCTGGCTGCAGCAACCAACAAGGGCAATCCAAACTGAGAGCTAGCTAGCTAGGAGGACCCAGCAGTGGAGTGTGACAGCAGTAGCACCCATTCAAAATTCAGTCAAGCATGTGTGCAAGTAAAAATGCAAAGCAGAGCAGAGCAGCAGCAAATTGAGAGCAAGCCTAGGAAATCGAGGAGGACAAGGGAGGCGTGGAGGGGAAGGGAAACCTCTCGCTTGAGGTTGGGCGTCGTTCCGGGAGAGAGGATGCACGTGGGGGAAGCAGGACTCCTCCTCCCCCTCGTCCCTGCATCGAGTTGCTGCTACTGCTGCGTGT
Organism: Triticum dicoccoides; assembly: GCF_002162155.2. Lineage (NCBI taxonomy): Eukaryota > Viridiplantae > Streptophyta > Magnoliopsida > Poales > Poaceae > Triticum > Triticum dicoccoides. The sequence goes on from NC_041382.1 coordinate 756,666,662, forward strand.
GGGTGAGGAAGGTAGGCACATTAGGGAAGGGTAGGGGAACATATCGAATAGGAGAGGGAGGGGCTGACCTTGATGGGGTCAGAGTAGGGCTGGAGCAGCGTCGTCCATGGCCTTCCCTTTGATGTTCCAGCGCGAGCTAAACGATGGCGACGGTGGTGTGCTCGATCTGGGAGGGAGAGGATACGAGGTGAGTAAGAGAAGGTGGGTTGCGGGGGATCTCAACGGAGAGATGTACCTGTGCCGCCGGAGCCACGCCGGCGACGCGGTGGCCGAAACCCTAGCTTAGGGGACGGTCGCGGGTGACCGGTAGAGGACGCGAGCGACGAATCTGCTCGGAGGGGAAGACGGAGCGGACGGAGGCGATCATGGGAGTGTGCTTGGCGTCGCCGGCAGCCGCCGGAATCGCCGGCGTGGGCGGCGGCGGCGGAGAAGGCTCGCGGGAGAGAGAGAGGTCGAGGGCTGCGTGGTGGGGTGGGGAGTGGTGCGGCTGTGTTGGGTCTTGGGTGGGCTCTCTCTCGCTTCTCTTCCTTTCTTTTTTTTTAATTTTGGTGGGTGGGAGGGAAGCGGGTTGAGTGGCGCAGGAAGGCCCAAAATTTCATTTGATTTTGAATCGTGTGTGCGTGCGTTTTCTTTTTCTTCTTTTCTTTTTGGAGGTGCAGAGGAGTGTGTGGCCAGCCATCCACGTCACCGATCCGCGTGACCGGGTGGTCACCCAATAGGAAGTCTTCATTTTTGTGTGCTTCTTTACGTATTTGTTTTGCTAGACTTATTAGATTTTTATGAAATCTTTTCAAACTTTTTCCACACCCTCTATGAATCGTAAACCAATATTCTGCCAAATTTCATGTATTTTTTAAAAAATGAACTTTTTAGAATTAAAAAATCTATAAACCCATTTTGCCTACAGTCATTTGAGAAACTGTACGCAAAGTGATTTGTTAAATCATATATGATGCCAGGGGCCTGTCGTGGCCTCTGCGAGGGTGGTCTGCAGCGGCGCTGCTGCGGCCATGGCGGTCGACTGGTCTGCGCGCGGCGACGGAGGGTCTCTCCGGTGGAGGTTCGTCTGCATCAGGCTCAGGTGAGGCGCCTTCATGAGAACTCAGCTGAATTGACAACTCCGGGGTGTACCCCCCTCACGGACGGCGATGGCACAGTAGTAGACGTTTTGCGGTAACGATGCGGCATGAATATTATTAAATACTCGGAGCGCGATAAAATCATGAGTTTTATACATGACGTGGGAACATGTGAGATAGGACTGATGGTAATTTTTCATAATTTTTGGTGATGGAGAAGTATCTGAACACTTTCCTCTACGCAGATTGCTCTTCGCGTGTCTACGACTGTGGCCGGCGGCCTCCAGGAGCTAGCATGCCGCCAAATCTTGCGTAGGCGGCCTCTCACAAGTTTGGAAGTATTGTGGCGGTTGCAAACGCCTGGCACGCGTCTCCGGGGGTGTGCCCCCCCCCCTCACGGACGGTGCCGCCGCCGGCACCTGGAGGGGGAAACGGACGCGTCGGGTCTACACGGAAGGGGATCTTGCTGTGGCTTTAGCCCGGATATTGCTCCAAAGTGCCTATGGGCTGACCTAATACAACCGGATGGAGAGTTCCACTGGTCAAACCCATCCGTGCAAAGTCAAAGGGTTAGATCCCGTGGTCAAACACTACAGGGTTAGGCGGGACGGGGCCCCTCGGGGGGTAGCAATGCCACCGGAGCGTCGCACCGGGACCTCATACATGCCGTACGGTATGGTGGCATGTCCGAAGATGTGGCACGCGTCTCCGGGGTGTGCCCCCCTCACGGATGGCGCCACCGCCGGCACCTGGACGGGGGAAACGGACGCGTCGGGTCTACACGGAGGGGATCTTGCTGTGGGTCTGACCCGAATGTTGCTCCAAAGTTTTCCTATGGGCCGACCTAACACAACCGGGTGGATAGGTCCACTGGTCAAAGCCCGTCCGTGCAAAGTCAAAGGGCTAGATCTCGTGGTCAAACGCTACAGGGTTAGGCGGGACGGGGGCCCTGGGGGGGTAGCAATGCCACCGGTGCATCGCACCGAGCCCTCATACATGCTGTACGGAGTGGTGGCATGTCCGAAGAGGCGGCACACGTCTCCGAGGTGTGCCCCCCTCACGGATGGCGATGACACGGTAGTAGACGTTCTGCGGTAATGATGCGGCGTGAATATTATTAAATACTCGGAGCGCGATAAAATCATGAGTTTTTTACACGACGTGTGCACATGTGCTATAGGACTGATGGTAATTTTTCATAATTCTTGGTGATGGAGAAGTATCTGAACACTTCCCTCTATGCGGATTGCTCTTCGCGTGTCTACGACTGTGGCCGGTGGCCTCCGGGGGCTAGCATGCCGCCAAATCTTGCGTAGGCGGCCTCTCATAAGTTTGGAAGTGTTGTGGCGGTTGCAAACGCCCGGCACGCGTCTCCGGGGTGTGGCCTCCCTCACGGACGGCGCCGCCGCCGGCACCTGGAGGGGTGAAACGGAAGCATGGGATCTATACGAAGGGGATCTTGTTGTGGCTTTGGCCCGGATGTTGCTCCAAAGTGTTCCTATGGGCTGACCCAACACAACCGGGTGGAGAGTTCAACTGGTCAAAGCCCGTCCGTGCAAAGTCAAAGGGCTAGATCCCGTGGTCAAACACTACAGGGTTAGGCGGGACGGGGGCCCTGGGGTAGCAATGCTACCAGAGCGTCGCACCGGGCCCTCATACATGCCGTACGGTGTGGTGGCATGTATGAAGAGGCGGTACACGTCTCCGGGGTGTGGCCCCCCTCACGGACGGCGATGACACGGTAGTAGACGTTCTGCGGTAACGATGCAGCGTGAATATTATTAAATACTCGGAGCGCGATAAAATCATGAGTTTTTTACACGACGTGGGCACATGTGCTATAGGACTGATGGTAATTTTTCATAATTTTTGGTGATGGAGAAGTATCTGAACACTTCCCTCTACGTGGATTGCTCTTCGCGTGTCTATGACTGTGGCCGGTGGCCTCCAGGGGCTAGCATGCCGCCAAATCTTGCGTAGGCGGCATCTCACAAGTCTAGAAGTGTTGTGGCAGTTGCAAACGCCCGGCACGCATCTCCGGGGTGTGTCCCCCCTCACGGACGGATCCGCCGACGGCACCTGGAGGGGGGAAACGGACGCGTCGGGTGTACACGAAGGGGATCTTGCTGTGGCTTTGGCCTGGATGTTGCTCCAAGTGTTCCTATGGGCTGACCTAACACAACCGGGTGGAGAGTTCCACTGGTCAAAGCCCGTTCATGCAAAGTGAAAGGGCTATATCCCGTGGTCAAACGCTACATGGTTAGGCGGGACGAGGGTCCTGGGGGTAGCAATGCCACCGGAGCGTCGCACCGGGACCTCATACATGTCGTACGGTGTGGTGGCATATCCGAAGATGCAACACACGTCTCCGGGGTGTGCCCCCTCACGGACGGCGATGACACGGTAGTAGACGTTCCGCGGTAACGATGCGGCATGAATATTATTAAATACTCGGAGCGCGATAAAATCATGAGTTTTTTACATGAGGATTATTTTGATTATTTCACATGTGTCTACACTGTGTCTACACTGTGTAAAAGTTTCATGAATTGATCATGCTCCGAGTGTTCAAAAATATTCATGCAACGCCAAAACCATAGAGGGATTATTTCGATTTTATTGTCGTCTGTGAGGGGCGGGGACCTCACACCGGAGCCACGTATTGCCTCTTCAGACATGCCACCACACCTTAAAACATGTATGAGGACCCGTCGTAATGAATTGATCATGCCCCGAAGGCCCCCAACTGGCCTAACCCTGGACCAGTTGACCCGGAGATCTACGCCTTTGACTTTCATCAGACGAGATTTAACCAATGGATGTTTTCACCTGGTTATGATAGGTCAGCCTATAGGAACACTTGAGAACAAGGTTTGGGCCAAACCCACCATAATATTCCCTCCGTGTCGACCCAACGTGGCCGTTTTCCCCCTCCAAGTGCCGATGCCATCGCCGTCCATGAAGGAGTCACACTCCGGAGCCAGTTGCCGGGTGTTTGCGCCTGCCACCACAATCCTTGAAACAATCTGATGGATGTAGATATAAAATTTGTCTCAATTGGCCAAGGAATGAAAAATTTACAAAAAATTCAAAACAAAACTGTGTCTCGGCTGGACAAGACCATGACCGGCGCTACATGCACGTACAAAGCCTCCAATTCGACACAAGGCTGGGCTAGCAGGCCGGTGGTCAAGAAGCTGTTCGGGGTTTCGACAGCTCGCCGTTGATCTGCTCCTCCGACCAAGTTTCGACCATGACGGCGTAGTGTCCAGGCACAGACCAAGGAGAAAACAATGAGAGCCGGCGAAGCTTCCTTGCTGTGCATGAGGAACGAGGAAGGAGGCCGCATAGCTCGTGCGATTGCATCTCGTGCGGAGAGGAGATGCCTGTAGCGTAATCTGTTATAGCAGATTTCCAGCGGTATCGGTTTTGTATTAGGCTGGGATTTGATACCATGTTATCGGATTACAGAGCAAGGGAAACAAACACGATTTAGCGGAACCTGTTAACGTTGTAATCAGATTACGTTACAGTAGCGCAAACCAAACACCTCCTAATTGATTTCGTGATTCCGGATCAAATACTTCCACATTTTGCTTCTGTATCACACTCCCCCATGCGCAGAATATTGATATTGTTCGACTGCGGAAGCTGACCCCCGCGTCGCCAACCCCAGGCGACACGGGGGGAGACCACGCCGCCGACCCTAGGCCCCCTCCCCATGCCTCCTTCATCATGCCGCCGCCTGAGGTCTCATCGGCGAAGCCGGGCCTATGAGGCGGCGGGGCCTCATCCCTCGTGCGGTGGTGGCATTTTTTCCGGGCGGCGGCGGTGCATTGTTCAATGAAGATTCGGTGGCAAGGAGCGGCGGGATCTCTATGGCATGCGTGATGGCGGCGTCAGCGGAGGCACAACCTCCCCATGGCGGAGTCGCCCCTGTGGCAGCGGCCAAGATCACCAATCTGGTCTTGTCCAGATGGGCTTGGGCGGGCCGACGGTTCTGGTGTGCATCTATAGGCGAGCATGATGGGCCTGATGGCGCCGGCTGTAGGCACCATGGTGGTCCATGGCCGGTCAGGCGGCGGCGGCCTGCCCCTTTCATCCAATCCCCAGCAGAGATGGCGGCAGTCTGTGTATGAGATGCTTGAGGGAGGATCCTCGACCAGATCTGGGTGAAAACCTGCTCTCGGCTAACTGCCGAGGCCGGCGGTGGCGGCGCTGTCTGTGTCGTTCCCTTCTTGAAGGCATCACCGTGGAGAAGTTCAAGGCCACTCTATGCTACCTCTGGGGGAAACCCTAAATCAGTAGATCATATGACGGTGGTGCTATGGTGTCGGTTCCCTCTTGGGGGCGTCATTTGTGGAGGTGTACATGGACCGAGGGACCTGAGGGAGTCCTGGATTAGGGGGTCTCCGAACAGCCGGACTATGTCCTTTGGCCGGACTATTGGACTATGAAGATACAAGATTGAAGACTTCGTCCCGTGTACGGATGGGACTTTCCTTGGCGTGGAAGGCAAGCTTGGCAATACGGATATGTAGATCTCCTCCCATTGTAACCGACCTTGTGTAAGCCTAACCCTCTCTGGTGTCTATATAAACCAGAGGGTTTTAGTCCGTAGGACAACAACCACAACAGACAATCATACCATAGGATATCTTCTAGGGTTTAGCCTCTCCGATCTCGTGGTAGATCTACTCTTGTACTACCCATATCATCAATATTAATCAAGCAGGACATAGGGTTTTACCTCCATCAAGAGGGCCCAAACCTGGATAAACATTGTGTCTCCTGCCTCCTGTTACCATCCGGCCTAGACGCACAGTTTGGGACTCCCTACCCGAGATCCGCCGGTTTTGACACCGACATTGGTGCTTTCATTGAGAGTTCCTCTGTGTCGTCGCCATTAGGCTTGATGGCTCCTACTATCATCGATAGTGATGCAGTCCAGGGTGAGACTTTTCTCTCCAGACGGTTCTTCGCGTTCGGCGGCTTTGCACTGTGGGCCAATTCACTTGGCCATCTAGAGCAGATCGAAAGTTACGCCCCTAGCCACCAGGTCAGGTTAGGAAGTTTAAACTACATGGCCGATGTCCGCGGAGACTTGATCTTCGACGGATTCAAGCCTCTGCCATGTGCGCCACGCGGTCACGATGAGTACGATTTAGCTCTACCATCGGACAGTGTTCAGGAGATCGCATCGGCAGCCGCTCCGACCCTCGATTCGGAGCCAGTTGCTCCTTCCGCGGATGGGTGGATGGACCCCGCCATAGAGGCCTTACCCTCAGCGGCGATCAAGCCGAACATCGACCTTACCTTGCACAAGAGTCGTGTTGATAAACTATCGGATCCTTCTCCGGCCACGGACTCCGAACCGCCTGCGCTCGTTCCTATCGAATCCGATTGGGCGCCGATCATGGATTTCACCTCCACGGATATTTTTCAGCACTCGCCCTTTGGCGACATACTGAACTCATTAAGGTCTCTCTCCTTGTCAGGAGGATCCTGGCCGAACTATGTCCGGCAGGACTGGGACGCAGACGACGAAGAAATTTGCGACCCACCCACCACCCACTTAGTAGCCACTATCGATGACTTAACCAACATGCTCGACTTCTACTCCGAAGACATTGACGATATGGACGACGATGCGGGAGACGAAGAGGAACCGCTGCCTACGGGGCACTGGACAGCCACCTCATCATACGATATATACATGGTGGATACACCCAAATAAGGCAATGGCGACGAGATAGCGGAGGATGACCCCTCCAAGAAGCAACCCAAGCGCCAACGTCAGCGGCGCCGCTCTAAGTCCCGCCGTAGCAAAAGTGGTGATACCAGCACAGGAGATAATAACACTCCGGATAGTGCCAAAGACAACAACGATCCCCTCCAGCAAGATTTAGAGCAGGAGGATGGAGGAGCCAGCCCTCCTGAGAGAGCGGCAGATGGAGAGGAGGAGAATGATAATTACATGCCCCCCTCCGAGGGAGAGGCAAGCCTCGGCGACAACGAATTCGTTGTGCCAGAGGATCCCGTCGAACAAGAGCGCTTCAAACGCCGGCTTAAGAAAAAGCAGCAGCAGCTTCAAGCTGATCAGGATCTGCTAGCTGACAGATGGACTGAAGTCCTCGCGGACGAGGAATATAAACTCGAGTGCCCCTCCAAGAGTTACCCAAAGTGCAGGTTGCTACCTCGACTGGAGGAAGAAGCGTATGATACGGCTGATCGGCCACCTTGTGGCCGCGATAGAGAGACACTCCAGTCAAAAACTCAGCCCCCACCCCGACGCCATTCAAATAAAAAGGCATGGGGAGATATGCCAGACCTGCGAGACATATTGGATGACAAATTAAAGCATGCAAGATCGATCTACGGATCACGAGGGCGCACCACTCTGCGAGACGATAAACGTCACGCTGGATACAGTAAAAGCAAATCCGGCTGGGCTGAACACAGAGGGCAAGACCCATTCGAGTTTTGTCGCGATATAGCCCAATACAGAGGCGCCGCACACCCCTTATGCTTCACAAACGAAGTAATGGATCATCAAATCCCAGAAGGTTTCAAACATGTAAATATTGAATCATATGACGGCACAACAGATCCCGCAGTATGGATTGAGGATTTCCTCCTCCACATCCACATGGCCCGCGGTGATGACTTACACGCCATCAAGTACCTCCCACTAAAACTCAAAGGACCAGCGCGGCATTGGCTTAACAGCTTACCAACGGACTCCATTAGCTGTTGGGAAGATCTGGAAGCCGCATTCCTCGACAACTTTCAGGGCACTTATGTGCGACCACCATACGCCAATGAATTGAGCCACATAATTCAGCCGCCAGAAGAGTCGGCCAGGCAATTCTGGACTCGGTTCCTTACAAAGAAAAATCAAATCATCCACTGTTCGGATGCAGAGGCCTTAGCGGCTTTCAAACACAACATCCGAGACGAGTGGCTAGCCCGGCACCTTGGTCAGGAAAAGCCGAAATCTATGGTAGCTCTCACGATGCTCATGACCCGCTTTTGTGCGGGAGAAGACAGTTGGCTGGCTCGCAGTAATAACATATCAAAGAACCATGGTACCTCGGATACCAAGGACGACAATAGCAGGTCACGTCGCAACAAACATAAGCGCCGCATTAACAGCGAAAATACCGAGGATACGGCAGTCAATGCCGGATTCAAAGGCTCTAAACCCACTCAACGGAAAAAGCCATTCAAACAAGGTACGCCGGGCCCGTCCAGCTTGGACTGTATACTCGATCGCTCGTGTCAAATACACGGCACCCCAGACAAGCCAGCCAATCACACCAACAAGGATTTTTGGGTGTTCAAGCAGGCCGGCAAGTTAATTGCCGAAAACAAGGACAATGGGCCGCATAGCGATGATGAGGGGGAATCCCGGCAGCCACACACCGGAGGACAGAAGAGGTTTCCCCCACAAGTGCGGACGGTGAACATGTTATACACAACCCACATCCCCAAGAGGGAGCGGAAGCGTGCGCTCAGGGACGTATATGCATTAGAGCTAGTCGCCCCAAAGTTCAACCTTGGTCCTCCTGTCCGATCACCTTCGATCGCAGGGACCACCCCATTAGTATCCGTCATGGCAGATTCGCCGCACTGGTCCTAGACCCAATCATTGACGGATTTCACCTCACTCGAGTGCTTATGGATGGCGGCAGCAGCCTGAACCTGCTTTATCAGGACACAGTGTGCAAAATGGGTATAAACCCCTCAAGGATCAAACCCACAAAAACGACCTTTAAAGATGTCATTCCAGGTCTAGAGGCCCATTGCACAGGCTCAATTACACTGGAAGTGGTCTTCGGATCCCCGGATAACTTCCGAAGCGAAGAGTTAATCTTCGATATAGTCCCGTTCCGTAGTGGTTATCACGCGCTGCTCAGGCGAACCGCATTTGCTAGATTCAATGCGGTACCGCATTATGCATACCTCAAGCTCAATATGCCAGGACCTCGCGGAGTTATTACAGTCAATGGAGACACAGAGCGCTCTTTCCAAACAGAGGAGCACACCGCGGCCCTCGCAGCAGAAGCGCAAAGCAGCCTCTCAAGGCAATCAACCAGTTCAGCGCTTCAAAGCCCGGACACTTTCAAGCGCGCTCGGAGCAATCGGCAAATAGACCGCCTGGCGCGATCTGAGCTCGCGTAGCAGTACGGCGGCCACCCCAATCCCAGCCCAACGGCGAAACTCGTGCCACACGTACATAATTATGCATTAAAAATACCATGGGCACATGTGGGGAGGGGGGCACAACTGCGGCACGCCCCAAGACGCGGCTTAAACCACACTAGGGGCTTCCCGTTTGGTTATTTTTCTCTTTTTTTTCAGGACCTTAATCTCTGGAAACACGGTCCGGCAGCACTATTGCCGAACACATGATGCAACAACCAAGGAGGCAGACAGCTATGTCATACCACAGAATCCCCAGGTGGATTACAGTAACGAGCGAAATATTCAATTTAATATCATTCCTCAGCTTGCCCTTGGAAGGGACATAGTCCTACTCTTTGCTTATCGCACTATCTGTATCACTCTGCTTTAACGCAATTTTTTGAATAAACAATGCAGGACATTACGACCATTATTGCATTCTTGTTATAAATATATTTATGTGTTCTTCAATGACGCCTTGCAACCGTACACTTTGGTACGGCCAATACACCAGGGGCTGATGTACCCCACAATACGGTGTGAAAAGTCCGAACACTTTCACAAGTGCGGCACCCCGAACTTATAGCATTATATGCATCAGCTCTGAATCATGTCTTTGGTCAAATGTTGGGTTTGCCCGACTCCTATATTTTGGTACCTTATGTTCCGCTCTATCGGCCAAGGTAGCGCTAGGAGAGCTACTGTGATTGTGCCCCGGTTCTGCTGGGTTCAGCACCTTAGTAGAGAAAACTAAAACTGACTGTCATGATAAGGCGAGAGACTGGTCGCTGTTCGGCGAGGTTTTCGAGTCCCTAAAGACTTATGCCGCTTAGAGCGAGGGGCCGGCCCTGTCCGGCTTAAAGGCGTGTATCGCGCCCCGAATTCGGCCTTCCGAATACCAGGGGCTTCGCTGAAATTTAAAATTATAGAATTCTATGGCTAAGTGAGAGTGATAAAGCATTATTAGTCTGGTTCCCTTGTTCGCTGTGCTAAGCACCTCCCTCGAAGGACCCAAACATGGGAACAAGAATGCTCAGGTTTATCCCGAACACCCCAGCACTCATGGCATGGGGGCAGAAGCCGAGGACTAGCCATCTCTCAGATTGGATAAACAGACAAACAGAAGGCAATATTTTAAATTCAAACAAGCGTTGCATAGCGCATATGAAACAAGTTTTCATAAAATACAGGATAAAACGAGCAAGTCTCACTCAAATATTACATCTTTTGAACACTCGTCCGCTATGAGACGGGCACCCGATAGAACACCCTCGTAGTACATCTCGGGGTGGCGGTGCTCCTTGCCCTCCGGCGTCCCCTCCTTGATCAGCTTCACGGCGTCTAGCTTGACCCACTGCAATTTCACACGGACGAAAGCCCGGCATGCACCTTCAATGCAGACAGATCACTTGACGACCTCCAGCCGCGGGCAGGCATCCACAAGCCGCCTCACCAGGCCGAAGAAGCTGTTCGGAAGGGCATCGCCAGGCCACAGCCGGACTATAAAGCCCTTCATGGCCTGATCGGCCGCCTTATGTAGCTCGGCCATCTACTTCAGCTGGTCGCTCATTGGCACCGGGTGTTCGGCCTCAGTATACTAAGACCAGAATAGCTTCTCCGTTGAGCTTCCATCCTCGGCCTGGTAAAGTTATGTGGCATCGAACGAACTGCGGGGCAAATCTGTGAATGCTCCCGGAGAGCTCCGGATTCAGGTAAGTAATCTGTAATTTAATTTTACATGCTTACTTTGCATATAGAAAGCCTTACCCGCCGCTATCTTCTTCATTGTGTCGATCTCCTGGAGGGCCTTTTGGGCTTCGGCCTTGGCACTTTTTGCGCTCTCGAGGGCCGCGGCAAGCTCAGACTCCCGCGTCTTTGAGTCAAGCTCCAACGCCTCGTGTTTCGCCACGAGAGCCTGGAGCTCTTGATGCACCTCGCCCACCCGAGCCGCGTGCTTCTCTCGCTCAGTGCGCTCCTTGGCCGCTTTATCTTCGGCCTCGGACAACGCTTGCTTTAGGGTCGCCATTTCGGTCGCGGCCCTTGGCAAATTCATGATAATCCTGTCATTTTGCAATCGCATTCTTTTTGTACATATCTATAGACAGGGTATTACTTACCCTTGTTCTCCTCGAGCTGCCTCTTGGCAAGGCCGAGCTCTTTCTTGGACCCCTCGAGGTCCTGCTTCAGTACGGCAACCTCCGCAGTCAGTGCGGTGGACGCCTGCAGTGAGGCCTGCATGCGCATATTGACACACTTATATTAGACTCCTGCGATGTTATTTGATCCTCTGTTCGGCTTTTCTTTGTGAACACCGAACAAAGCATCAGGGGCTACTGTCTATGCGGTAATATTTTTCCTATATTTAAAAAAACACTTACCTCAAAGCCAATTAGAAGGCTGGCACAGGCTTCAGTCAATCCGCTCTTGGCGGACTGAACCTTCTGGACCACCGCACTCATAATAGTACGGTGCTCCTCGTCGATGGAAGCGCTGCGAAGCGCTTCCAGCAGAATGTCCGGCGCCTCTGGATGGACAGAGGTCACCGGCACAGGTGTCTTACCCCTCTTGGAAGGAGGCCGCCTGCCCGAGCCTGGAACCACTGGAGGTTCCGGTGTGGTGTTCGGCCGAGGGCCAAACTCGGAGCTCTCAGGGGCCCCGTCCCCTCGGCTCCCGGAGTCCGGAAGGTTGCCTTGAGGCGCCTCCGGGACTGTCTCCCCTCGACCCGATGCCTCTTGAGACAGCACCTCGGCGTCGTCAGCAGGATGAGGGGAGGTGGCGGTCGGGACTGGATCACTATCCATGTCCGACGAGCCTAGGGAGCCGTCTGATGATACATCGATACTGGCTCGTGGCGGCCTGCATAATTATGTTCGGCGTTAGGGAAAGTAGTGCGACAAAGGAATGCTATGAGTTACTCTGGTATCCGAATACTTACGATCTCCCCAGGGGCTTGGCCCTGGGCAACCACTCATCTTCGCCTTCGTCGGCGGTGGTGGAACTGTCCGGAAGGAGAGTCCTTCCCTTCTTGGACACTTCGGCCCCCCTAGTTGGGGCGGCCTTCCTTTTCTTATCTCCCCCAGCTGGAGGGGGAGCATCTTCTTCTTCTTCCTCGTCTTCGGGGGAGGAGTGCACCGCAGAGTCATCGGATGGAGAGTCCGACGACGCCTGGCGTCGGAAACTCTTTCGGGTTCCCTTGGCCTTCTTGGTCTTCTCCGGCACCGTATATGGAGCCGGAGTCAGCATCTTTGCCAGAAGAGCGTCCGCTGGGCCTTCGGGCAAAGGAGTCGGACAGTCGATCTGTCTGGCCGTCTCCTGCCAGTCCTGTCAAAGGTACGGGAGTTTAGATCCCGCATGGAGTCAATCTATAAAAGATAAGTATCCCGTGAAAGGCAAAGCAGCTTACCGCACTGGCTTGACGCTTCGCGCTGAATCCGCGATCCTCAGTAATGGGAGGAGGGACCTCGGCGCTTTTGAACAGCACCCTCCAGGCATCTTCGTGAGTTGTGTCGAAGAGCCTGTTCGGAGTTTGGTGCTGCGCAGGGTCAAACTCCCACAAGTTCAAGTCCCGTTGTTGGCACGGGAGGATCCGGCGGTGGAGCATCACCTGGACTACGTTGACGAGTTTGAGCTTCTTGCTCACCATGCTTTGAATACATGTTTGGATCCCGGTCAGCTCTCCCGAACTACCCCAGGACAGGCCCTTCTCTTTCCAGGAGGTAAGCCGCATGGGGATGCCAGATCGGAACTCGGGGGCCGCTGCCCATGCAGGGTCACGCGGCTCGATGATGTAGAACCACCCCGATTGCCACCCCTTTATGGTTTTCACAAAGGAGCCCTCAAGCCATGTAACGTTGGGCATCTTGCCCACCATGGCGCCTCCGCACTCCGCCTGGCGGCCACCCACAACCTTCGGCTTGACATTGAAAGTCTTCAACCATAAGCCAAAGTGGGGCTTGATGCGGAGGAAGGCCTCGCACACGATGATAAACGCCGAGATATTGAGGATGAAATTCGGGGCCAGATCGTGGAAATCCAGGCCGTAGTAGAACATGAGCCCCCGGATGAATGGGTGGAGAGGGAATCCCAGCCCGCGGAGGAAATGGGTAAGGAACACTACCCTCTCATGGGGCCCGGGGGTGGGGATGAGCTGCCCCTCATCTGGGAGCCGGTGCGCGATGTCGTCGAGCAGGTATCCGGCTCTCCTCAGCTTCTTGATGTCTCCCTCCGTGACGAAGGAGACCATCCACCTGCCTCCCGCTCCGGACATGGTGGGGGAAGGATGAGGTGGGAAGTGCGGACTTGGGCGCTAGAGCTCGAGTGTGCGAAAATGGATGAGTAAAGGAGGAGGAAGGCGTGGACGAAAAGGTGAATCCTTATCCCTTTATATGGGCAGATGAAACTAAGCGTCCCTACTAGCCTGGTAAAACTCGCTCATCCCCCAAGCGCCGTAATCGATGGCGCGGTTGGGTTACCCACACCCGTATTGATGAGAATCCCGTGATAAGGGGACACGATCTCTGTTTTGACAAGACGTGTCAAAAAACTGCCTTGCGTTATGTACGGGGCTAGTTAAAGGAAATGGTTCGAGTAATCACTAGGCCATGACATAACGTCATGCTGCCAAAACAAGTTAGCAGATTAGATTTGCGAAAATATTATTCTCTCTATGGTGGTATGTGAAACTTATTTTGCAGGGTCGGACACTATCCTTGTATTCACATTCTTCTGTGGTGTATTCGGAGGAGGAACCCGCCTTGCAATGCCGAAGGCAATACTTGTTGGAAATATGCCCTAAAGGCAATAATAAATTGATTATTATTATATTTCCTTGTTCATGATAATCGTTTATTATCCATGCTAGAATTGTATTGATAGGAAACTCAGATACATGTGTGGATACATAGACAACACCATGTCCCTAGTAAGCCTCTAGTTGACTAGCTCGTTGATCAATAGATGGTTACGGTTTCCTGACCATGGACATTGGATGTCGTTGATAACGGGATCACATTATTAGGAGAATGATGTGATGGACAAGACCCAATCCTAAGCATAGCACTAGATCGTGTAGTTCATATGCTAAAGCTTTTCTAATGTCAAGTATCATTTCCTTAGACCATGAGATTGTGCAACTCCCGGATACCGTAGGAGTGCTTTGGGTGTGCCAAACGTCACAACGTAACTGGGTGGCTATAAAGGTACACTACAGGTATCTCCGATAGTGTCTGTTGGGTTGGCACGAATTGAGACTGGGATTTGTCACTCCGTGTGACGGAGAGGTATCTCTGGGCCCACTCGGTAGGACATCATCATAATGTGCACAATGTGACCAAGGAGTTGATCACGGGATGATGTGTTACGGAACGAGTAAAGAGACTTGCCGGTAACAAGATTGAACAAGGTATCAGGATACCGACGATCGAATCTCGGGCAAGTATCGTACCGATAGACAAAGGGAATTGTATACGGGATTGATTAAGTCCTTGACATCGTGGTTCATCCGATGAGATCATCGTGGAACATGTGGGAGCCAACATGGGTATCCAGATCCCGCTATTGGTTATTGACCGGAGAACGTCTCGGTCATGTCTGCATGTCTCCCGAACCCGTAGGGTCTACACACTTAAGGTTCGATGACGCTAGGGTTATAAAGGAAGTTTGTATGTGGTTACTGAATGTTGTTCGGAGTCCCGGATGATATCCCGGACGTCACGAGGAGTTCCGGAATGGTCCGGAGGTAAAGATTTATATATGGGAAGTCCTGTTTTGGTCACCGGACGACTTTCGGGGTCACCGGTATTGTACCGGGACCACCGGAAGGGTTCCGGGGGTCCACCGGGTGGGGCCACCTGCCCCGGGGGGCCACATGGGCTGTAAGAGGGTGCGCCTTGGCCTATATGGGCCAAGGGCACCAGCCCCAAGAGGCCCATGCGCCAAGGGATAAGGAAAGGAAGAGTCCTAAAGGGGGGAGGCACCTCCGAGGTGCCTTGGGGAGGAGGGACTCCTCCCTAGCCGCACCCTTCCTTGGAGGAAGGGCCAAGGCTGCTCCCCCCCTCTCCCTTGCCCCTATATATATGTGTGGGGGTGGGAGGGCAGACATACCTTTGCCTTTGGTGCAGCCCTCCCCTCTCCCAAGTCCTTCTCCTTTCCCGTGGTGCTTGGCGAAGCCCTGCAGGATTGCCACGCTCCTCCACCACCACCACGCCGTTGTGCTGCTGCTGGATGGAGTCTTCCTCAACCTCTCCCTCTCTCCTTGCTGCAGCAAGGCATGGGAGATGTCACCGGGCTGTACGTGTGTTGAACGCGGAGGTGACGTGCGTTCGGCACTTGGTCATCGGTGATTTGGATCACGACAAGTACGACTCCATCAACCCCGTTCACTTGAACGCTTCCGCTTAGCGATCTACAAGGGTATGTAGATGCACTCTCCTTCCCCTCGTTGCTAGTTTCTCCATAGATAGATCTTGGTGACACGTAGGAAAATTTTGAATTTCGGCTATGTTCCCCAACAGTGGCATCATGAGCTAGGTCTATTGCGTAGATTCTATGCACGAGTAGAACACAAAGTAGTTGTGGGCGTTGATTTTGTTCAATATGCTTGCCGTTACTAGTCTTATCTTGATTCAGAGGCATCGTGGGATGAAGCGGCCCGGACCAACCTTACACGTACGCTTACGTGAGACCGGTTCCACCGACAAACATGCACTAGTTGCATAAGGTGGCTGGCGGGTGTCTGTCTCTCCCACTTTAGTCGAATCGGATTCGATGAACAGGGTCCTTATGAAGGGTAAATAGCAATTGGCATATCACGTTGTGGTCTTTGCGTAGGTAAGAAACGTTCTTGCTAGAAACCCATAGCAGCCACGTAAAACATGCAAACAACAATTAGAGGATGTCTAACTTGTTTTTGCAGGGTATGCTATGTGATGTGATATGGCCAAAGGATGTAATGAATGATATATGTGATGTATGAGATGATCATGTTCTTGTAATAGGAATCATGACTTGCATGTCGATGAGTATGACAACCGGCAGGA
The DNA here is from genome assembly GCF_002162155.2 of Triticum dicoccoides. Classification (NCBI taxonomy): domain Eukaryota; kingdom Viridiplantae; phylum Streptophyta; class Magnoliopsida; order Poales; family Poaceae; genus Triticum; species Triticum dicoccoides. Next base: position 756,682,965 of record NC_041382.1, read on the forward strand.
GCCATAGGAGTTGTCTTAATTTATTTATGACCTGCGTGTCAACATAAACGTCATGTAATTACTTTACTTTATTGCTAACCGTTAGCTGTAGTAGTAGAAGTAATAGTTGACGAGACAACTTCAAGAAGACACGATGAAGGAGATCATGATGATGGAGATCATGGTGTCATGCCGGTGACGATGATGATCATGGAGCCCCGAAGATGGAGATCAAAAGGAGCAATATGATATTGGCCATATCATGTCACTATTTGATTGCATGTGATGTTTATCATGTTTATGCATCTTGTTTGCTTAGAACAACGGTAGTAAATAAGATGATCCCTCATTAAAATTTCAAGAAGGTGTTCCCCCTAACTGTGCACCGTTGCGACAGTTTGTTGTTTCAAAGCACCACATGATGATCGGGTGTTTGATTCCAACGTTCACATACAACGGGTGTAAGACAGATTTACACATGCAAACACTTAGGTTGACTTGACGAGCCTAGCATGTGTACAGACATGGCCTCGGAACACAGAAGACCGAAAGGTCGAGCATGAGTCGTATGGTAGATACGATCAGCATGAAGATGTTCACCGATGTTGACTAGTCCGTCTCATGTGATGATCGGACACGGCCTAGTTGACTCGGATCATGTAATCACTTAGATGACTAGAGGGATGTCTATCTGAGTGGGAGTTCATAAGATGAACTAAATTATCTTGAACATAGTCAAAAGGTCTTCGCAAATTATGTCGTAGCTCGCGCTTTAGTTCTACTGTTTAGTTATGTTCCTAGAGAAAAATTAGTTGAAAGTTGATAGTAGCAATTAAGCAGACTAGGTCCGTAAACTGAGGATTGTCCTCATTGCTTCATAGAAGGCTTGTGTCCTTAATGCACCGCTCAGTGTGCTGAACCTCGAACGTCGTCTGTGGATGTTGCGAACATCTGACATACACGTTTTGATGACTACATGATAGTTCAGTGCGTAATGCTAAACAGTTTAGAGTTGAGGCACCGAAGACGTTTTGAAACGTCGCGAAACATATGAGATGCTTCGAGGGCTGAAATTGGGATTTCAGGCTCGTGCCCACGTCAAGAGGTATAAGACCTCCGACGATTTTCTTAGCCTGCAAACTAAGGGAGAAAAGCTCAATTGCTGAGCTTGTGCTCAGATTGTCTGAGTACAACAATCATTTGAATCGAGTGGGAGTTGATCTTCCAGATAAGATAGTGATGTTTCTCCGAAGTCATTACCACCAAGCTGCTAGAGCTTCATGATGAACTATAATATATCAGGGACATATATGATGATCCTTGAGATATTCGCGATGTTTGACACCAATGTAGAAATCAAGAAGGAGCATCAATTGTTGATGGTTGGTGAAACCACTAGTTTCAAGAAGGGCAAGGGCAAGAAGGGATACTTCATGAAACGGCAATTCAGCTGCTGCTCTAGTGAAGAAACCCAAGGTTGAACCCAAACCCGAGACTAAGTGCTTCTGTAATAAGGGGAACAACCACTGGAGCAGAATTACCCTAGATACTTGGTAGATAAGAAGGCTGGCAAGGTCGATAGAAGTATATTGGATATACATTGTGTTGATGTGTACTTTACTAGTACTCCTAGTAGCACCAGGGTATTAGATACCGGTTTGGTTGCTAAGTGTTAGTAACTCGAAATAAAAGCTATGGAATAAACGGAGACTAGCTAAAGGTGAGCTGACGATATGTGTTGGAAGTGTTTCCAATGTTGATATGATCAAGCATCGCACGCTCCCTCTACCATCGAGACTGGTGTTAAACCTAAATAATTGTTATTTGGTGTTTGCGTTGAGTATAGACGTGATTGGATTATGTCTATCGCAATACGGTTATTCATTTAAGGAGAATAATGGTTACTCTGTTTATTTGAATAATACCTTCAATGGTCTTGCACCTAAAATGAATGGTTTATTGAATCTCGATCGTAGTGATACACATGTTCATGCCAAAAGATATAAGATAGTAATGATAGTACCACCTACTTGTGGCACTGCCACTTAAGTCATATCGGTATAAAACGCATGAAGAAGCTCCATGTTGATGGATCTTTGGGCTCACTCGTTTTGAAAAGTTTGAGACATGCGAACCATGTCTATTGGTGTATATGCATGAAGAAACTCCATGCAAATGGACCATTTGGACTCACTTGATCTTGAATCACTTGAGACATGCAAATCATACCACATGGGCAAGATGACTGAAAGCCTCGTTTTAGTAAGACGGAACAAGATAGCAACTCGTTGGAAGTAACACATTTTGATGTGTGCAGTCCAATGAGTGCTGAGGCGTATAGTGGATATCGTTATGTTCTTCACAGATGATTTGAGTAGATGTTGAGTATATTTACTTGATGAATCACGAGTCTGAATTATTGAAAGGTTCAAGTAATTTCAAGGTGAAGTTGAAAGATCGTCGTGACAAGAGGATAAAATATCTATGATATGATCATAGAGATGAATATCTGAATTACGAGTTTGGCACAGAATTAAGACATTGTGGAAATCGTTTCACAACTAATACAGCCTGGAACACCATAGTGTGATGGTGTGTCCGTACATCATAACTGCACCCTATTGGATATGATGCATACCATGATGTCTCTTATCGAATTACCATGATAGTTCATGGGTTAGGCATTAGAGACAACCACATTCACTTTAAATAGGGCACCACGTAATTCCGATGAGATGACACCGTATGAACTATGGTTTAGAGAAACCTAAGCTGTCATTTCTTAAAAGTGTGGGGCTGCGACGCTTATGTGAAAAAGTTTCAGGCTGATAAGCTCGAACCCAAAGCGGATAAATGCATCTTCATAGGACACCCAAAACAGTTGGGTATACCTCCTGTCTCAGATCCGAAAGCAATAAGGGATTGTTTCTAGAATCGGGTCCTTTCTCGAGAAAAAGTTTCTCTCGGAGGAAATGAGTGGGAGGATGGTGGAGACTTGATGAGGTTATTGAACCGTCACTTCAACTAGTGTATAGCATGGCACAAAGAGTTGTTCCTGTGGCACCTACACCAATTGAAGTGGAAGCTTATGATATTGATCATGAGACTTCGGATCAAGTCACTCCCAAACCTCGTAGGATGACAAGGATGCGTACTATTTCAGAGTGGTACGTAATCCAGTCTTGGAAGTCATGTTGCTAGACAACAATGAACTTACGAGCCATGGAGAAGCGATGGTGGGCCCGGATTCCGATAAATGGCTCGAGGCCATAAAATCCAAGAGAGGATCCATGTATGAAAACAAAGTGTAGACTTTGGCGGAACAGCTCGATGGTCCTAAGGCTGTTGAGTACAGATGGATTTTAAAAGGAAGACGGACAATTATGGTAAGTATCACCATTAAGAAAGCTCGACTTGTCGTTAAGATGTTTTCCGACAAGTTCAAGGAGTTGACTACGGTGAGACTTTATCACTCATAGCGATGCTAAGAGTCTGTTGGAATTATATTAGCGATTACTGCGTTATTTATGAAATCTTGCAGATAGGATGTCAAAACATTGTTTCCTCGACGATTTTTCTTGAGGAAAGGTTGTATGTGATACAACCGGAAGGTTTTGTCAATCCTGAAAGATGCTAATAAGTATGCAAAGCTCCAGCTATCCTTCTGAGGACTGGAGTAAGCATCTCGGAGTTGGAATGTATGCTTTGATGAGATGATCAAAGATTTTGGGTGTATACAAAGTTTATGAGAAACTTGTATTTCTGAAGAAGTGAGTGGGAGCACTATAGAATTTCTGATGAGTATATGTTGTTGACATATTGTTGATCAGAAATGACGTAGAATTTCTGGAAAGCATATAGGGTTATTTGGAAAGTGTTTTCAATGGAAAGCCTGGATTAAGCTGCTTGAGCATTGAGCATCAAGATCTATAAGGATAGATCAAAACGCTTAATGGAACTTTCAAATGAGCACATACCTTGACATGATCTTGAAGGTGTTCAAGATGGATCAGTCAAAGAAGGAGTTCTTGCCTGAGTTGTAAGGTATGAAGTTAATACTTAAAGCTCGACCATGGCAGAATAGAGAGAAAGGACGAAGGTCATCCCCTATGCTTAAGACGTAGGCTCTACAGTATGCTATGCTGTGTACCGCACCTGAAGTGTGCCTTGCCATGAGTCAGTCAAGGGGTACAAGAGTGATCCAAGAATGGATCACAGGACAGCGGTCAAAGTTATCCTTAGTAACTAGTGGACTAAGGAATTTTCTTGATTATGGAGGTGGTAAAAGAGTTCGTCGTAAAGGGTTATGCCGATGCAAACTTTGACACTAATCCATATTATTCTGAGTAGTAAACTGGATTCGTATAGTAGAACAGTTATTTGGAATAGCTCCAAATAGAACGTGGTAGTTGCATCTAGGAGATGACATAGAGATTTGTAAAGCACACACGGATCTGAAAGGTTCAGACCCGTTGACTATAACCTCTCTCACAAGCATAACATGATCAAACCCAGAACTCATCGAGTGTTAATCACATGGTAAATGTGAACTAGATTATTGACTCTAGTAAACTCTTTGGGTGTTAGTCACATGGGGATGTGACCCTGAGTGTTAATCACATATCGATGTGAACTAGATTATTGACTCTAGTGCAAGTGGGAGACTGTTGGAAATATGCCCTAGAGGCAATAATAAATTGATTATTATTATATTTCCTTGTTCATGATAATCGTTTATTATCCATGCTAGAATTGTATTGATAGGAAACTTAGATACATGTGTGGATACATAGACAACACCATGTCCCTAGTAGGCCTCTAGTTGACTAGCTCGTTGATCAATAGATGGTTACGGTTTCCTGACCATGGACATTGGATGTCGTTGATAACGGGATCACATCATTAGGAGAATGATGTGATGGACAAGACCCAATCCTAAGCATAGCACTAGATCGTGTAGTTCGTATGCTAAAGCTTTTCTAATGTCAAGTATCATTTCCTTAGACCATGAGATTGTGCAACTCCCGGATACCATAGGAGTGCTTTGGGTGTGCTAAACGTCACAACATAACTGGGTGGCTATAAAGGTACACTACGGGTATCTCCGATAGTGTCTGTTGGGTTGGCACGAATCGAGACTGGGATTTGTCACTCCGTGTGACGGAGAGGTATCTCTAGGCCCACTCGGTAGGACATCATCATAATGTGCACAATGTGACCAAGGAGTTGATCACAGGATGATGTGTTACGGAACGAGTAAAGAGACTTGCCGGTAACGAGATTGAACAAGGTATCGGGACACCGATGATCGAATCTCGGGCAAGTATCGTACCGATAGACAAAGGGAATTGTATACGGGATTGATTAAGTCCTTGACATCGTGGTTCATCCGATGAGATCATCGTGGAACATGTGGGAGCCAACATGGGTATCCAGATCCCGCTATTGGTTATTGACCGGAGAACGTCTCGGTCATGTCTGCATGTCTCCCGAACCCGTAGGGTCTACACACTTAAGGTTCGATGACGCTAGGGTTATAAAGGAAGTTTGTATGTGGTTACCGAATGTTGTTCGGAGTCCCGGATGAGATCACGGACGTCACGAGGAGTTCCGGAATGGTCCGGAGGTAAAGATTTATATATGGGAAGTCCTGTTTTGGTCACCGGACAAGTTTCGGGGTCACCGGTATTGTACCGGGACCACCGGAAGGGTCTCGGGGGTCCACCGGGTGGGGCCACCTGCCTCGGGGGGGCACATGGGCTGTAAGGGGGTGCGCCTTGGCCTATATGGGCCAAGGGCACCAGCCACAAGAGGCCCATGCGCCAAGGGATAAGGAAAGGAAGAGTCATAAAGGGGGGAGGCACCTCCGAGGTGCCTTGGGGAGGAGGGACTCCTCCCTAGCCGCACCCTTCCTTGGAGGAAGGGCCAAGGCTGCGCCCCCCCTCTCCCTTGCCCCTATATATATGTGTGGGGGTGGAGGGGCAGCCATACCTTTGCCTTTGGTGCAGCCCTCCCCTCTCCCAAGTCCTTCTCCTCTCCCGTGGTGCTTGGCGAAGCCCTACAGGATTGCCACGCTCCTCCACCACCACCACGCCGTTGTGCTGCTGCTGGATGGAGTCTTCCTCAACCTCTCCCTCTCTCCTTGCTGGATCAAGTCATGGGAGACGTCACTGGGCTGTACGTGTGTTGGACGCGGAGGTGCCGTGCGTTCGGCACTTGGTCATCGGTGATTTGGATCACGACGAGTACGACTCCATCAACCCCGTTCACTTGAACGCTTCCGCTTAGCGATCTACAAGGGTATGTAGATGCACTCTCCTTCCCCTCGTTGCTAGTTTCTCCATAGATAGATCTTGGTGACACGTAGGAAAATTTTGAATTTCTGCTACGTTCCCAACAATACTGCGCACCGGACTCATCGTCATTGAAGCCTGGTTCAGGGGCTACTGAGGGAGTCCTGGATTAGGGGGTCTCCGGACAGCCAGACTATGTCCTTTGGCCGGACTGTTGGACTATGAAGATACAAGATTGAAGACTTCGTCCCGTGTACGGATGGGACTTTCCTTGGCGTGGAAGGCAAGCTTGGCAATACGGATATGTAGATCTCCTCCCATTGTAACCGACCTTGTGTAACCCTAACCCTCTCCGGTGTCTATATAAACCGGATGGTTTTAGTCCGGAGGACAACAACCACAACAGACAATCATACCATAGGCTAGCTTCTAGGGTTTAGCCTCTCCGATCTCGTGGTAGATCTACTCTTGTACTACTCATATCATCAATATTAATCAAGCAAGACGTAGGGTTTTACCTCCATCAAGAGGGCCGGAACCTGGGTAAAACATTATGTCTCCTGCCTCCTGTTACCCTCCGGCCTAGACGCACAGTTCGGGACCCCCTACCCGAGATCCGCCGGTTTTGACACTGACAGGACCAGTGGAAGGCTTTTTGGTGGAGCGGTGCTTTAGCTTACACATTGATGGCGGCGGATTTCGGCGGCATGGCGCCGTGGAGACTCACGTCTGATGCGCAAAGATGGACTCGCGCAGGGAGGTGGCGCTATCTGGCATCGTGATGGCGTCGATGGCAGCTAGACCAGGAAAGGTTGATGCAGTAGTACAACATTGAAGATGGATTGGTGGCAGGTGACTGCGGCGGCCTCATACCCGGCAGGCGTCCTGGTTGAGAAGTGCGCCGGACTGGTGGGTGCCCCATACCCGGCAGGTGTCCTAATTGGGACCTCAAGTGTTAGATGGTAGGTTTGGCTGCGAGGTCTGTTTGGTATTAGGCGCAGACTATCAGCATGTCTACATCAACTGGATAGGAGTATATAGTCAAAAAACTGGATAGGAGTAGCGACTGATGTTGCCTAGACGGTGGCTTTAGTCTTACTGTTGTATAACTTTGTAAGGTCTTGCATGAATAATTAATAAAGTGGTTGCATGCATCGTCCAGATGCAGAGGCCGGGGGTCCTCCTCCATTTCTTAAAAAAAAAATCAGTTCCTTACATAGATTACTGTACTGTTTAATTCTGATTATGCAGCATTGTATACACACTTAATTTCGTCTAGTTCAACTTGCAGATGCCAAGATCACTGAAATGAAAAGGTAGCCCTGTACTTGTTAACAATAGGATGGAGACATTTCGTCACAGTAGTTATATGTGATGTATATGTATGTACTCCTACTTATACGTGAAAATGCGTTTGGATTTCTCATTCATTTGCGAGAGTAACACCACCGTGGATCTTTTTATCTCCTACTAGAGCAAATATTCAAGCCTTTTTTACCTTTAAAAGCAATGTAATGGGTTAGCTAGACAGATGCGGCTATCATTGTCATTCTTGATCTAAACTGACAATCTCCACAACGTGTATCCTTATCACAGATTTGTCAACGTCTTTTCTACGGCAAAAATCGAATCAGCGGGGCATCAAGGCTTTTCCTTTGAAAAGCACCAAAACCCTTCATGTTACACAAATCAAAATGTTCATGGCCTGCATTAACCTGGTCCATGGTGCACATTTCCCATTGTGAATTTGTGATGCGTTTATATAAATATTTCTACTATATTTCTACCCAGGCTCTCATCACCAGGTCAAGATCATCTAGAACACCACCTCGGCCTCTGTCGTCTGCTCTTCCCCCTCGCCGCCGCCGGAGGTCACCGCCGGGCGAAGCCCGTGCAGTGGCGGCGGCGGCAGGGCCTTTCCCTGTACACTCTCGCGGCAAGACAGGCGTTGGCGGCTTCCCATGCGACGGTTGACGGCGCCGCCGGCGCGCGTTGGATCTTCGGCCGGTGCATGCGGCGTCCACATCCATCCAGATCGGGGCCAAGCAAAACTATTTGCGATCCAGGTGTGTGCCATCAAGTAATCTAGGAAGTTAAGATCCAGGTCAATGGCGGCTGCTTCCCTGGGCTCTCTTTCTGGATGTGATGCGCACTACACCAGGCACTAGGAGGGATCCTTTGATCCGCATGATTATGTTCCATCAACATGCACCGCGGGCTCTCCACCAGATTTGATCCGGTGGACCACGGGCTCTCCCCTAGATCGGATCCGGCGGTAGGTGGGCTCTCCCCCACCTCAGTACACGGTGGTGCCTGATGAAGCTATGTATCTAGGATAGGGTCATGGACCTGTTCTAATTGCCCTATCCAAGAACATCTCTAGAAGAAATCAATTTTCAATCGACTTGGAGGTGTTCCACTCGACAGACTCGAAGACACTCGACCAAGAAGCAATCACTCGACCAAGATCCAACCACTCGACGGCCAGGAGACCTAAAGTCAATCCGCACGCTAACGGTCGGTCATTAAGTAGCTTTTATGATCATCATAGCACTTTATTAGGGGCGTTACCAGTAATGCCCGACCTTAATGTATTTGAAACCCTGCATAACTGAGGGCCGGAGGGGTCTGGCGAACTCTATATAAGCCACCCCCTCCTCAGTGTAAAGGGTTCGCACCCCTGTAATTCATACACACATAATCCAGTCGACCGCCTCCGGGCTCCGAGACGTAGGGCTATTACTTCCTCCGAGAAGGGTCTGAACTCATAAACATCGTGTGCTTACAACTACTCCATAGCTAAGATCTTGCCTCTCCATACCTACCCCCTACATTACTGTCAGACTTAGAACCACGACAGTTAGCGCCCACCGTGGGACGGGTGTCTTAGCGATTTGTTGGAGGAGTTGCGATCTTTTCCGACCCAAATCATCATGGTTTTTGGCGGAGTTTTGGTGGAGGGCCGCGAGATCCGTCTCGGCGCGCTCACGTTCATCGCCGACGACTCCGCTTGGCTTCAGGAGGCTCCGCTCGTGGACGCACTCCCTGTCCGCGGGGCAACGCACTTTCGCGCGTGCGTCCGCGGCATCCTCTTGCGGCAATCGTCGACCCATTATCGGTCGGCCCCTGTGTTGTCCTCCCTCCCTGTTTCCCGTCGGCGCAAGCACTCCGGTCGGTCGAGACTTCAGCGGTGGGTGAGACACGCGGTGGCACGCCAGTCGGCCACCCCTCAAGTCGCGGCGATCGAGCCCGACGAATCCCTCTACGGCCTGTTCGACCTGTCGACTGGCTCCGCAGAGACCGCATCCGAGTGCGACAGCAGTGATCCGGCGGCGGAGGTTCTGATGGTCGATGGACCGCGCAGTCCTCCCGGTTTTCCCCGCACCGACGGAGGCACGGGTGGAGGCGACCCGTCGCATCCCCATGAGGAATATCTCCCCGAGCCTCTCACGTCACTGCAGAGAGAAGAACTTCGTCGCCGGAACATGGATGCACCGCACACTCCTATCGTTGGAGAAACCCCCGAGGCTCGTGCCTTGGAGGACGCGCGCCTGGCAAACTTGGCTGAGCGCACTCGACTGGAGAACCTCCAGCGAGCACTCGACGAGCGTGCGCGACAACAGGTTCCAGAATCCAGTCGACGTCAACTCTTTCCGCCCCCGCGGGTATATCGAACTCCGATTCAGAATTTAGCAGCTGCATCCCGTATAGCAGAGTCAATTCAGCCTTTCCGGTCAGAGGCTGGCAGAGGCTTGCTGCAGATCAGAGCGTTACTCCGGGCAGCAGGAGACCAGAATTCCGCTGTTTCTCAGTCGCGGAACAGGATTCATAGCAGATCCATTGCTGCAGACACAGTCCAGTCGGCTCATAGCCCAAGATCGCCCCCGAGGCGTGAGGGACGTGGGGACCGGCGTGATCAGTACGGAAACCGTGAGCAGTATGATCACCGATTCGATCGTGACGATTGACGTCGAGTGCCCACCCCTCCCCCGAGGAGTGGATCGTATGTGCCTCGACAGCAGGATGACAGGCGCCCTCATAGTGTTGGGCGAAGGATTCCAGTCGACCCCAGGGAACCAGGCTTTGATGCGAGATCCATTCTCGTTCAAGGTTTGGTCGACAGGAACAGAGCTCACCGAGAAGGTCATGACAGAGATGCACCTACCAGCAGTAGAGTACATGTTTCAGGGCCAGAGTGCTTTAGTAGAGCCATCAGGGCCGTTGTGATTCCTCCCAACTTCAGGTTGGCGACTGGAGTCAGTAAGTTCACTGGTGAGTCCAAGCCCGATACTTTGCTTGAAGACTACCGAGTGGCTGTCCAGATTGGCAGTGGCAATGATGAAGTGGCCATGAAGCACCTGCCTCTCATGTTGGAGGGCTCGACCAGAGCGTGGCTAAATCAGTTAGCACCCAGCAGCATTTACACCCGGGAAGATCTCGCCCGAGTGTTTGTCACTACATTTGAAGGAACATGCAAGCGACCGGCAGGAGTGACGGAACTGCGGTCTTGCATGCAGAAGCCGAATGAAACCTTGAGGGATTACATCCAGAGATGGATCACGTCACATCACATGGTAGAGAATGTGCGTGGTCACCAAGCAGTCTGTGCCTTCAAAGAAGGCGTCAAGTACAGAGAACTGAATCTGAAATTCGGTCGAACCGGAGACATGTCTCTAAATCGGATGATGGAGATTGTCACCAAGTACGCTAATGGTGAAGATGAGGATCAACTCCGGAGTGGCAAGCACAAGTCAGTCGCCCAAGAAACCGGAGGAGGAAATTCCAATCAGAAACAGAAGCGGAAAGCCGAGCCAGCTGCTCCTAGGGAAGCCTTGGCTGTAACTCAAGGAAAGTTTAAGGGGAAACCCAAAGGGCCTTGGAACCCCAAGAAAGTTAAAGATCAAGACGGAAATGATGTGTTGGATTTGCCATGTCACATCCACACCAAGAAAAATGAAGAGGGTAAGCTCATTTACCCGAAACATACCACTCGACAGTGTCGGCTCTTGATCCAGCAGTTCCAGGGCAAACAGCCCAAAGATAAGGAAAAGGAGTCGGACAAAGTTGAGGACAAGGAAGACAGTAGTGATGGATACCCCCAGGTCAATTCCACCTTGATGATTTTTGCTGATGTTGAAAGCAAAAGTCGACTGAAAGTTATCAACCGTGAGGTGAATATGGTTGCTCCGGCGACACCCAGTTATCTGAAGTGATCTCAGACTGCCATCACATTCGACCAGTCCGATCACCCAACGCACATTGCCACCCCTGGGAGGCAAGCTTTGGTGGTCGACCCAGTTGTTGAAGGCACTCGACTGACTAAAGTCTTGATGGATGGTGGCAGTGGTTTGAACATACTGTATACTGAGACGTTGAAAGGGATGGGCATTCTGATGTCCAGACTCAGTACCAGCAACATGAGTTTCCATGGAGTCATTCCTGGGAAGAAGGCTGAGTCACTCGGCCAAATTGCTCTTGATGTGGTTTTCGGTGATTCCAAGGATTACCGCAAAGAAAAGTTGACGTTCGAAGTTGTGGATTTCCAGAGTGCTTATCACGCTATTTTAGGCAGGCCAGCTTACACACGCTTCATGGCTCGACCATGTTATGTTTATCTCAAATTGAAGATGCCTGGTCCCAAAGGTGTGATCACTGTTACGGGCAATCGGAAGAAAGCCGAAGAGTGTTTTCAGAAAGGCTCAAAGATCGTTGATGCTCAGATGGCAGTGGTGGAGCTGCAGGAGTACCAGAAGACTGCAGACCCGAGTGATTTTTTGCTTGCCAAGAAGCCCACTACAGAATCAGCTTTTCAGTCGTCTGGTGAAACGAAGCCGGTTCACATTCACCCGACCGATTCCAGTGCTGCTCCGACTCATATTTCAACAACACTAGACTCCAAATAGGAAGAAGCGCTCATCCAGTTCCTTCGTGAGAACTGGGACATCTTCGCATGGAAGCCTTCTGACATGCCGGGTGTTCCCAGGGGGCTGGCTGAGCACCGCCTACGAGTTGACTCGAAAGTGAAACCCGTCAAAGAACATCTCCGACGGTCCGCCGTCCAAAAGAGAAAGGCTATTGGTGAGGAGGTGGCTCGGCTCTTAGCAGCGGAGTTCATCCGAGAGATTTACCACTCCGAGTGGCTCGCCAATGTTGTCATGGTCCCCAAGAAGGACAAGTCACTTCGCATGTGCATTGACTTTAAACATATCAATCGGGCCTGCCCGAAAGATCATTTTCCTCTCCCCCGCATCGACCAGATAGTCGACTCGACTGCGGGATGTGAGCGACTATCTTTTTTAGACGCTTATTCCGGGTACCATCAGATCCGTCTGTATGGACCTGACAAGATCAAAACAGCTTTCATCACTCCATTCGGGTGCTTCTGTTATGTTACCATGTCATTCGGCCTCAAGAATGTCGGAGCCACATTCATGAGGATGATTCAGAAGTGTTTGCTCACTCAAATCAGTCGGAATGTGGAAGCATACATGGATGATATTGTGGTCAAGTCACGGAAGGGTTCCGACCTGCTGACTGACCATGCTGAAACCTTTGCGAACCTCAGGAGGTATGATATCAAGCTTAATCCATCAAAGTGCACATTCGGAATTCCTGGCGGAAAGTTACTCAGTTTTCTCATTTCCGAACGGGGAATCGACGCCAATCCAGAAAAAGTCGGTACTATACTCCGGATGAAATGTCCTGTGCGCGTGCACGACGTCCAGAAGCTTACTGGTTGCTTGGCCGCTTCAAGTCGATTCATCTCTCGTCTCGCTGAAAAGGCATTGCCTCTTTACCGATTGATGAAGAAGTCAGACAAGTTCGAGTGGACTCCTGAAGCTGATGCAGCGTTTGCAGAGCTCAAAGCTCTGCTCTCCACCCAGCCGGTGCTTGCTGCCCCAATCAGCAAAGAGCCTTTGCTACTTTACATCACAGCCACAGGACAAGTCGTCAGTACGGTACTTACGGTCGAGTGGGAAGAAGAAGGAAAAGCCTTCAAAGTTTAGCGCCCAGTATATTATGCTTCTGAAGTTTTGACCCCGTCGAAGCAAAGATATCCTCATTATCAGAAACTTGTATATGGGATTTATATGACCACAAAGAAGGTTGCTCACTACTTCTCTGATCATTCCATTACAGTCGTCAGCGACGCTCCATTATCAGAGATCCTGCGCAACAGAGATGCAACTGGTCGAGTGGAAAAATGGGCGATTGAACTCCTTCCTCTAGATATCAAGTTTGAGGCAAAGAAAGCTATCAAGTCCCAAGCAATAGCAGATTTCGTCGCCGAGTGGATTGAACAACAACTGCCGACTCAGGTTCACTCGGAGCATTGGACCATGTTCTTCGACAGTTCCAAAATGTTGAATGGCTCCGGTGCCGGGGTAGTATTGGTCTTCCCCCAAGGAGATAAGCTCAGATATGTTCTTCAAATCCACTTTGATTCCTCCAATAACGAAGGAGAATATGAAGCACTTTTATATGGGTTGCGCATGGCCATTTCACTTGGCGTCCGTCGCCTCATGGTCTATGGCGACTCAGATTTGGTGGTTAATCAAGTGATGAAGGAGTGGGACGTCAGAAGTCCGGCCACGACTGGTTATTGCAATGCAGTGAGAAAGCTGGAGAAGAAATTCGAGGGGTTAGAACTTCATCACATACCCCGACTGAAAAATCAAGCAGCTGATGATTTGGCAAAAATAGGTTCCAAAAGAGAAGCCATTCCCAGAAATGTGTTTTTGGAACACATCCACACGCCGTCAGTTCAAGAGGATCCCTTCACTGAAGAAGCCCCGCAGCCAAAAAGTGCCACAGATCCGATTGAAGTTGAAGTTCCAGCTGTGGTCGACCTGATCATGGAAGTTTTGGTCATCAGTCCCAACTGGACGGTACCGTACATCGCGTACATCCTAAGGAAAGAACTCCCAGAGGACAAAGAAGAGGCTCGACAGATCATCCGTCGATCCAAGGCCTTTACAGTCATAAAGGGACAGTTGTATAGAGAAAGCGCGACTGGAGTCAGTCAGAAGTGTATAACACCAGAAGAAGGTCAGATAATCCTAGATGATATCCACTCGGGGACCTGTGGTCATCATGCGTCCTCTCGAACCATTGTGGCTAAAGCATACCGAGCGGGATTCTACTGGCCAAGGGTGAATGAAATGGTGAAAGAGATAGTCGACAAATGTGAAGGATGTCAGTTTTACTCCAATATGTCGCACAAACCCGCGTTAGCCCTGAAAACCATTCCACTCGTCTGGCCCTTCGCTGTTTGGGGACTGGACATGGTTGGACCACTGAGAACGGGCAGGAGCGGCTTCACTCATGTGCTAGTAGCAGTCGACAAGTTCATCGAATGGATTGAAGCTAAGCCTATCAAGAATCTTGATGCTTGCACTGCTATCAGTTTCATCAGAGAGTTGATATTCAGATATGGAGTTCCGCACAACATCATCACTGACAATGTGTCAAACTTCGATTCTGACAAATTCAGAGCCTTTTGCGCCCCTCAAGGCACACTAGTCGACTATGCTTCAGTCGCTCACCTCCAGTCGAATGGACAAGCGGAAAGAGCAAATGGCTTAATTCTCAAAGGACTGAAACCCCGACTGATGCGCGATATCAAGCACGCAGCAGGTGCATGGGTCGATGAGCTTCCATCAGTTCTTTGGGGATTGAGGACAACCCCGAACCGATCGACTGGAAGAACCCCATTCTTTATGGTCTACGGAGCCGAAGCAGTTTTGCCGAGTGACCTGCTTCACAACGCACCCCGAGTCGAGCTCTACTATGAAGATGAAGCAGAACAAGCCCGGCAGGACGCATTCGACCTCCTGGAAGAAGAAAGAGAAATGGCCATGATCCGATCGACCATCTATCAGCAGGACTTGCGTCGATTCCATGCCAGAAATGTGAAGAGTCGAGCCTTCCAAAAAGGAGACTTGGTCCTCCGAGTGGATCAACAGAAACCACACAAACTCGCTCCTACTTGGGAAGGTCCCTTCATAGTCACCAGAGTCCTCCACAATGGAGTGTACCACCTTTATAATGTCGATCGCCAGATTGATGAGCCACGAGCCTGGAATGCGGAGCTGCTCCGCCCCTTTTATACTTGAATTCTCACTCGAATGAGATGTAATAAGAAAAACTTCTGTAGTTTATTTATCAAAGACAAGAGCGTTATAATTTTCCCAGTGATTGTTATTGTTTTTGTTTGCGTGAGAAATCCCCCAGTGGGTGGCTTAGCTGCGAATCCGTTTCGCCTAAGTGTTTGAAAAATAATTTTCTACCGAGTGGTGAGCCAGCTTCTCACTCAGAGGCTTAGCTGCGAACCCGTTTCGCCTAAGTGTTTGAAAATCCTATCGAGTGGTGAGCCAACATCCCACTCGGGGGCTTAGCTGCAGTCCAGTACTCGCCTAAGTATTTGAAAATCCTACCGAGTGGGGAGCCAGCCTCCCACTCGGGGGCTTAGCTGCAGTCCAGTACTCGCCTAAGTTTGAAAAATCCTACCGAGTAGGGAGCCAGCCTCCCACTCGGGGGCTTAGCTGCAGTCCAGTACTCGCCTAAGTTTGAAAAATCCTACCGAGTGGAGAGCGACCCTCCCACTCGAGGGCTTAGCTGCAGTCCAGTACTCGCCTAAGTTTGAAAAATCCTATCGAGTGGAGAGCGACCCTCCCACTCGGGGGCTTAGCCGCAGTCCAGTACTCACCTAAGTTTGAAAAATCCTACCAAGTGGAGAGCGACCCTCCCACTCGGGGGCTTAGCTGCAGTCCAGTACTCGCCTAAGTTTGAAAAATCCTACCGAGTGAAGAGCGACCCTCCCACTCGGGGGCTTAGCTGCAGTCTAGTACTCGCCTAAGTTTCAAAAATCCTACCGAGTGGAGAGCGACCCTCCCACTCGGAGGCTCAGCTGCAGTCCAGTACTCGCCTAAGTATGAAACACATCCCAATCCGCAAGGACGACGAGGTGCAGGTCGACTGCCACCTTCTCGTTCGGAGCCTCGCCACAAATACAACGTGCGCTCCATCCCAATCCGCAAGGACGACGAGGTGCAGGTCGACTGCTACCTTCTCCTTCGTAGCTGCGCCACAAATACAAAAGTTGTCTCGAGTGAAGAACGAGTTCCGCTCGACGGAGAATTCGTGAAGATATTCAACGATAAACCAAGTTCAGATAAATCCTAAAGGTTCCAGACCGCAGATCGAAGTGCTCGGGCATTCAGCCCGAAAGAGTTTAACGGTTACAAAAACCACTCAGCATTCTGAGGCAAATTTAAGGTGGGGCATAAAAGTTTGTTCACTCCGCAGGAGGAGGACTGGCAGGCTCGACGAACTCGTCCAGGTCGACGCCGTCGGCGACCCGAGTGGCTGCAGCAATAAAAGTCTCCATAAAAGATCGGAAGTCATGCCTCTGGGTGTTGGCGACCTTGATTGCTGCCAGCTTATCTTGTCGCACCTCCTTGCAGTGGACACGAACCAAAGACAGAGCCACATCAGCACCACACCGGGCAGAAGATTTCTTCCACTCCTGCACTCGACTAGGGATCTCGTTAAGTCGAGTCATCAGAGACTCAAGATCATTTTGGAGCATGGCCTCTGGCCAAAGTGCCGTGTCAATCCGTGACGTGGCGACCTTCAGTCGAGCCAAGTAGTCCACAACACCGTCGATGCGGGATTCCAGTCGGAGCAGATTCATGGCAGTTTCATCTTTCACGGGAGAGTTGATGGGGTCCAAACCTGGCTCAATCCGCCCAGTCTCCTCCTCGAAGTTCTGTCAAAACTCTGCATTCACGATCCAAGGATAAGTCAATTTTCGTATGCTGAGTCGACAAAAAAACATCAGTCGGAACAAAATGTATACCTTCAAGCTTGATGAACAACTTCTTGGCAAGGCTCCTCAGATAACTCTCCAGATCGTCCCTCCTACGAGCGATGGCTTCCATCTTCTCGTACAGGTTGACATTGTTTTTCTTCAAGCGCATGCACTCCTTGTTGGCTTCGTTCAGGGCAGATTTCATCTTGGCATTCTCTTCTTCCAATTGGCCGACTGAAGCCAGTTTCTGTTCAACCAGAGCGGTTCTGTCGTCAGCTTTCTTTTGAGCAGCAGCCAAATCCTGATCCTTCTTCGCCAGAGCTTCGTTCAGTTTTTCTGCAAAGAAATGGTGCTTGATTCAGAAAGAGCAGAAGAGTACTCAAGCCTAAGACAAACCAGTCGACAAGCTCGGCTTACCATTGGCGTCGTCCTTGGCCTTTTGCAGCTCTGTCTTGGCCAATTCCAAGTCAAGGTTTAGCTGGATCTGCTGTTTCTCCAAGTCAGTAAAGCGAGCTCCAAGATCGCAAGATTTCTGCAAACAGGGAGGGGAAGTTATTTTACAGCGCAAACGACAAAGACAATCAATACTAAGACTACGGTCGACTTCCCGCAGTCCACCATAGTCTCGGGGACTACACCCAGTGGGTGCACTTTGCGTGCCCCCACCGGTTCAGTTTACACTTGACACGGCCAGACCAGATCGAGCGAAAGAATCAAAATACAAAGACTACAGTCGACTGCCAGCAGTCCACCGTAGTCTCAGGGACTACACCCAGTGGGTGCACTCAGCGTGCCCCCACTAGTCCAAAAATTCAATCAACGCACCTAGTGGGTGTACAGATGCAAAGATTTTCGGAAAGAGAATCTCCAAATAGCATATCCTAACAGAACAAGCGGTGACCAGCTAACCTGAACATTGCTTTGGAGAGCTGAGCTGGCGTCATAGGCGGCCTGACTGGCGTCCCGCACCATCTTCACCTTCTCCATCATAATGCCCTCCTGGCGTATGGCTTCCTTGGCAGCATTCACTTCGTCCTCTGGGACATGATGGATCGCAAAAACTGAAGGTGGGTCGGCAGGAGCTTGAGCAGTCAACGAAGAAGGCAGGGCACTCGACAATGGTATGGCGAAGGTAACAGAACCCCGATTGGCATCACCAGCGTCCTAAACGACTGGTTCCGCCATCGGCGTCGACTGTGGCACCTTGCTTGCAGGAGATTTCCTATTTTTCCTCGTCAAAGGCCTCTCAGGCTCTTCATCATCATCATCGGGGAGGTCAATAATGTTAGGAGATGTTCAAAGATCAATCGCCAAAATCACATCACCCAATGGTACACATTGCAGTTGAGTCGACCAAATAAAGACAGAATGACAGAAATCATACCCAGATTGGAAGTGACTGCATCCTCCATTACCTCATCCTCATCTCTGTAAGCTGAGGTCCCGGAAGTAGCAGCGCTGCTAGTTCCAAAGTTCGTCTGGTTAAATCAAGAAAAAATAAACAGCACGGAGCGTCGAGTGAATACAAAAGGAGACACTCACGCAGAAGCGACGGAGATGTCAATCTTAATCTTCAGCAACGCCTTCCGAGGCTTCTGCTCTGCAACTTTGAGATGCTTTGACACTTTTTCAGTTGGGGTTGGTGAAGATGTCCGAGGACGCTTTGAAGACTGACCTGTCTGAGCGATCGCCTTTTCACGGGCGCTCGGTCGTTCTTGGTCAAGCTTGGATCGCCTCTCCCTGCGAGGAGGCGACTCGACTTCTTCTTCGTCACTTGAGTCATCGCTTTCTTTGTCCTCTTCTCCGCCAGAATGCCATTCGCCACTGTCGCCGCCGCTCGCCTCTCCTTCCAGATCTTGCTCTTGCTCTCCGTTGGGCACTGGGTACATTTCGATAAGGGCCTGAAAGAAAGCAGGAAGAATAAAGTCAGTCGGCGCAGTATAGACAGCTGCGCGAGTGAATTCAGATTATAATCAAAAGTTCAGAATCGGACCTTTTCTGGTTCGTGGGACTGGTCGAATGGAGGAACTCTCCTGGCTCCCCTGGGGTTGTCCTTGTTTCCGGTGATGCCCGACAGCCACCCCTCCAGTGTGTCGTCGTCGACCTCCTCTGGGTGAATCCGAGTGGTGTCGTCAAGACCCGAATACATCCACATCGGATGGTCTCGAGCTTGAAGAGGCTGGATGCGCCGCCGAAGGAAAACCTCCAAGAGATCCATACCAGTGACCCCGTCACGGATAAGCTGGACCACTCGTTCGACCAGCACCCTAACTTGCGTCTTCTCCTCCGGGATCACCTTCAAAGAGGAGGGTTTCCTCACTCGGTCCATGGTAAAAGGAGGGAGGCCAGTCGACTGCCCTGGCGTCGGTTGGTCTTTATAGTAAAACCAGGTCGACTGCCATCCATGGACCAAGTCGGGAAGAATCATGGCCGGAAAGGAACTTTTCCCTCTCATCTGAACACCAAGACCCCCACACATCTGAATCACTTGTGTTCTCTCGTCACTCGGATTGGCCTTTTTCACCGTCTGAGAACGACAGGTGAAAATGTGCTTGAAAAGACCCCAGTGAGGCCGACAACCCAAGAAATTCTCGCACAAAGACACGAAAGCAGCGAGATACACGATTGTGTTGGGAGTGAAGTGGTGGAGTTGTGCCCCAAATAAATTCAGAAATCCCCGAAAGAAAGGGTGAGGAGGCAAGGAAAATCCACGGTCGACGTGGGTGGAAAGGAGAACGCGCTCACCCTCCTGAGGTTGCGGCTCAGATTCCTTCCCCGGAAGCCGCGCCGATCCATGGGGGATCAGTCCTCCATTGGCTAGGTCGTCGAGTTCTTCTTGGCGGATCGTCGAGCGGATCCAGTCGCCCTGGATCCAGCCCTTCGGCAGGACGGCTCGTGAGGAAGATCCACCCCAACTAGTCGCCTTCCCCTTCGCCTTTGTCGTCGCCTTCTTCGCCTGCTCTAGAGCCGCCGTCTTCTCCTTCCCCATCGTCGCCGGCGAGACACGTATAGAGCGGCGGCGCTGGGGCGAGAGCGAGCGCGACGAAGAAGCCTGAAGAGGAGAAGAGGAAATGAGAACGCACTGTTCAAGAAACCCCGGTCCGGCGCCTTATATGAGGTCGCTTCCGAGTGGCTGACTGGTAGGCCCGGACGATCCTGTCAAATCCCGTAACAATCGCGTGCGCGATACGTGGTGAAAAAGATGGCGCGGAGATCGAGGCGGCTCCGCCCTATCCCATCCAATTACTACGGCCTCCCCCGTCCCGCGCGCTTCCCAAAATTTGAATCCCGCGAAATCTGTAGGCAGCAGAACAACTTATCAGACGAAGATCTCCTCCACACCGTCACTCGGAGCTTTTCAAGTAAAGAAACTCACTCGACAAAAAACTAAGAATGGATCAAGGCGACTGAAAAGGAAGTTGCTGTCATCACTCAGGTTCATTGATCTGAAACAAGATATGCTCATGGCATGAAAAATGAGTCGGAGAAGTTCTCAACTCCTTCTCCACTCAAACCTCGATCCATTTGGGGGCTAATGATGAAGCTATGTACCTAGGGTAGGGTCATGGACCTGTCCTAACTGCCCTACCCAAGGACATCTCTAGAAGAAACCACCTTTCAATCGACTGGAGGTGTTCCACTCAACAGACTCGAAGACACTCGACCAATAAGCAATCACTCGACCAAGATCCAACCACTCGACGGCCAGGAGACCTAAAGTCACTCCGCACGCTAACGGTCGGTCATTAAGTAGCTTTTATGATCATCATAGCACTTTATTAAGTAACGCCCGACCTTAATGTATTTGAAACCCTGCATAACTGAGGGCCGGAGGGGTCTGGCGAACTCTATATAAGCCACCCCCCTCCTCAGTGTAAAGGGTTTGCACCCCTGTAATTCATACACACATAATCCAGTCGACCGCCTCCGGGCTCCGAGACGTAGGGCTATTACTTCCTCCGAGAAGGGCCTGAACTCGTAAACCTCGTGTGCTTATAACTACTCCATAGCTAATATCTTGCCTCTCCATACCTACCCCCCTACATTACTGTCAGACTTAGAACCACGACAGTGCCTGCTCCGAATTGCGGTGACATTGTGTGTCACGGCGTTCCTTTGGCAGTGGGTTCAAGCTTCGCGGTGGTTCTCTGTTGACACCTCTCCGGTCTGCCGCCCACCTCACTCCATCGGTGGTGGTGGCTCCGGCGTCATGGTTCTTGTGGTAATGTTGCTCGTTCCCCTGCGGCGGCTACTTTTGGCGGTGCACCTTTAATGGCACGGCTCCGGCCACGGCGGTCTCTGGGCATGTGGGGCTGTGGCGATGTGGTGGCCTTCTGCGTGTGCGGTGCGAGCCGCTGACATTGCGATCCTCGGTTGGTGGTGGTGATTTTGATCAGATTGGCCGGGCAGTGGTGACTACTGACTGTTCAGTAGTGACTTCCTACGAATCCATGACAGCGAAGTTATCGAAAAGACTTCGGGAGGTTTTATCTCTTGATCTGGTGGATGACTTTCTGTGGTGTGATACAAATTATGGACAAAGACTTGACGCACAGGGATGTTTAGTGGAGTGGCGGCGGTCAAATTGTAGCTGCTGGTATTGCGGAATAGTGGTGGCGACAACACATGTGTGGCTTTGATGGTGGTGTTGTGAGCACCTGGTCTCGAGCTCCGGGGCGAAAGCCTAGGTCAGACCCGAGTGGTCATACCTGGCAATGGCGATGTTTTCTATGTCGTTACCTTGTTGGAGGCATTGCTCGGATATGTTCAGACTATTATTCAGGGTGAAAACTTTGATTCTGGCCTTTGTGGTTGGATCCGGTGATGGCGGCGCTTGAGTGTCGCTTTCTTCCTGAAGGCGTTGCTGTTGAAGATCATCGGCCTCCATGTGATGTCAATGGTTGGTGCGGACATGGTCTCAGTTGTAGTTTGTCGACTGCTGATCTGATCTCTTTGGAGCTTTTTACTTTTTCATTTTCTTTTTTCCATGCCTATGCATAGCTTTTAGCCTTGTGACCTTACTAGTTGTTGGCATGTTTATGCGTGTGTGTGTGTGTGTGTGTTGGGTTGGTTGTGCGCATCCTAGTTATGCAGAGGCCGGGTGTGTGTTCATATTGTATCTTCTCGATGCTCCATTTGAGTCAATAAAATTCACCCTTTATTGAAAAAAATATGTAAGATTCACAAATACGGAAGTCTGGGCTAATTAATGTCTACATACAAAGAGAAGAAGAAAATGAAACGAAGATGGGATACAATATATCAACAAAATTTAGTATGCTATTCTACATTGTTCTAGCATGGAGGTACAACCGGCCAATCTTCATTTGCGAGGTACTTCTCGACACAATCCACTTTGTATCAGCTTCTACGGAGCTCTGTACGGAGTGAGTAGAACGGAGAGTTTCGTGCGTTTGACAGGCCTTCATCGTCTTGCAATGCTCCGCCTCATCATCTCGTACATTGACAAATACATCATACAAGTTATCTGAAATGAGATAAGGGAAGCAGTGAGCAGTTCATATTCATAATCTTTATGGAGAAAGCATTGTCGACTTTTGTTTATAGGTGCTATATCAGCGCAGAGACTTAAAATCCGAATGGCAGGAGCAGGAGAGTCAGCAGTTCGAGTAACAATCTGCTGAAATGAATCATAACTGTGATTTGATGGGTTGGATGTTATATGTGTTCCAGCCAGTGGTGGTAACTATCACACTTCTCCAACAATGAACTCATGACTTCGACCAGACAAATCAGTGAAATTAATTTCCAAAGCTACAGGCAACTTGTTAAGCCCTGACATTCTGAAAAAATTAACAACTCTGTAAAGCTGGCAGGGGGGAGAAAGAACTATACCAACTTTAGGCCTCCTAGAATTTGGGACTATTGATGTTTGAAACTCATCTGGAAACAAGGCATGCAAGCAATAAGCATAGATATTAATGTTTAAATATTAAGCATAGAATAAATACAGGTTAAAGTACATTTAGAAAAGAACACAAGTGAAGTAAGGGCCTACCAAACATGTAGAGATCCTCATTCATGTACTAGTTTACAGCCAACGGTATGTATGTACGATATTATGTTTAGAAAATTAATATGTGTTGATATGAACAAGGGTCGGACAACCATCATTGTTGTTGTGACCTTCTAGTGCACTGCACCAAATCAATCTTTTTGTAAGGATCACATTTTTTTTATCCCACAAAAAAGATCACATCTTTTGTAAGAGTTTTTTGTGTAGTGCACCTAAAATGACACATCGGTGATTTCGCTCTAAAATTAGGTGCACAACAAAAAAGAAGTGAGCAGTGTTTGAGCTCAGGACCTCAAATGGGAGAACTTAAAGTGTGTCGAAGGACTCATTGGAATATATACAAAAATATGTAGCGTTAGACTTCCTCACCCCATTGCTAATTCTTCAACGCTGACACTCACCCCATTAGACTTATTCGGCATATGACAAACTATGCCATGCACGTGCCATTTGCTGCGTGCATCTGGTGTAACTGGGCACCGTTGAAGTGCAAGATCCACACATGGTTGACGGTGCAACATAGAATTTGAACGTCCGATCGAAGAGCGAAACATGGGTTACAGGATGTACCCTCTCCGTGCCATACTTGTCTCCAGGATGAGGACAACGCTGAGCACATCCACATTCAATGTTGCTACGCGAGAAATCTGGCACCGATGCTTGACGGACCTCAACATCACAGTTCAGCGCCCGGAAAGAGAGGATACTCTCTTGGAGTGGTGGATACGGGCTAGGGCGAGCTTTCACGGTGCTGACAAGAGAGATTTTGACACCTTTATCACGACAATTGCTTGGGCACTCTGGAAGCAAAGAAATGCTAGGGTGTTCAATTGCACAGAGCAAGTAAAGACTATAGCACAACTTCACCTGCACATCTTGCGGGAATGGAAATTTGCGGGAATGGGCATAGGTGTATTGCATAGATTTGTGAGAGAGTAGTCTTAATTGTTTAAGTGTTGGTGTGGGTTGTACCCTTGTGGGAATGTTCACATCCTGCACAAGTTCTTGTAAATGATTTTTCTCCCTTCTATAAAAGTAAGATATGCTATTGGCGTACTCTCGGAAAAAAAAACACTCTTCTTCCCGATGCATCTTTTTTCCTTAAAAAAGTAGGAGTGGTATAGCACTTTCTTGTTAGTTGTTTATTTATTTCTACTACTATAAAAGACTCAATTGGTAACGATAATGTGTCTGCCATCCTGACCATTAGATCTGCATCTAACGACTGCGATTGAAGTTATGACCTCTTTGCAACAACATCCCATTTCTCTGCTCCAATTTACAGAAAACCCCATAATATCTTGAAACCAGCCACGTTCCTCCCTTACCTCATCAAAACAGCCCAAAGAATATATTTTGAGTGAAACATAAGATATTTTTTTAGTGATATATGTATATCAAAACTAAGCGGTTTTCTTTCAAATTTGTGAATATGTATTATTCTACTTTGGATCCATTGTAACGTACGGGCACATTGCTAGTTTATTTTGAACGGCATTCCTTGTTGGTTGTTGCTAGGGCGTATTCGTGGAAGCTGCTCGTGAGGCCGTCAACCGTCATCACGCGGCTCTCGTCCTTATCTTTTTCTTTTCTTTGGAGGAAGCTCTTGACTTCCGGCTCGGCCGTCGTCACGGGGTTCAGGCATTCTCTGTTACCGTTGATTCTTGGGTCCTTCCCTGGCTCCGGGCTTTGCATTTCACACCATTTTCTCCCCTGGCAATCTCACCGAGCTCCACCAGAGTGTCCATCCACAAAGTAGCAGCCAGCATGGCGGAGCGGCTTGGTTCCGTGCCGGAGGAGAAAATTCGTCGCCGCAGGTCCTGAAAAATTCGGTGGTAGCCCGGACCATCCCCTGAAAAATTGGTTCTCGGAGCTCGACGTCGTCTGGGTTCTCCAAATCCACGACGAGCAAGGCTTACGGCGGCTGCTTCGAGACAAGCCAGCGACGACGCAAGACTTGGTCCAAAAATGGATCCGGGCTCTTACCGTAATCGTCGCCAGTATCACTGAGTTGGTATTCGCCTTTCACTGGAACTGGATGCCGTCGGTCGCACTGTTTGGCAAAGCAAGCATCACCGAGATGCTCGGCTTCGTGGATGTCATCGTCACCGTCCTCGAAGGGGAGAGGCTACAGGCCGTCCTTGACATGTTTACCTGTGTCTGTGGTGCGTCGCACATGTTTACGGCGGTCATGGTCTCTCGAGAAGGCCAGAGCATTTTCAACGAGATAGACAGCCTGTTAGAGAGACTACGAAACAGACTCGTAGCAAGCACGATGGAGGAGGTGTGGACACTCGTTGAGGAAGATGACTCATGGGCTATCGAGATCCCACGAGGAGGAGGCGACGTTCACAAGAACACTCGGTTCACCATGGATTGCATGCTATCCATGATAAATGCACAGACTTCAACGCGACATTTTGCACCGAGCCACAACTCTGAAAACCACATTGGTGGCCTGATCGATGGCACAATTGATTATCTCAACGGTTTGCTCTTCACAAAATCAGAGTCATGCTCGGATCAAAGCCTCCGGTATCTGTTCCTGCTCAACAATTCCTATTTCGTAGCTCATGTGGTGTACGAGTCATCAGGATCGTTCATTCCTGATGTTCCCTGGGACCTCACACTTAAGCTTACGCCTGAATGTACGAAGTACATGGATAGTTACCTCAATGTTTCCTGGGGACCTGTGCTCTCCTGCATACCAAAATTGAGATCTCCTGGGTTGATCCATCATTTGATCAACACCCCTTCACTGGCCAAATTCGAGTCGGCATTTCACAAAACCTACCAGGCTCAGAAGTTCTGGAAGGTTCCGGACCCTAAGCTCAGAGATGTACTGCGGAGGGCTATCACTGAAAGAGTCATTTCAGGTTACCGCGACTACCTGGAGGAGCATCCGGAGCTAGAGAAGCACGTTGGCCGCGAAAGCAGCAGTCCGGACGGTTTAGAGGAGATGTTGGGAGAACTATTTGAAGGATGAAAGCTGCTCGAGGCATCAACAGTCACCTAACAAACCAGAGGCTGGAGTGATGTTTCACCCTTGTATTTGGATTCTTTTTTCCCGTTCCTTTTGTGATGAAGTTGTATTCTGAATTCCGTTGGCAGCTTCATAAGTGTCAGATACTGTTCTAAATTTGATTTCCTGATTCCATTTCCATGTCAAATACTTCCACATCTACTTCTCCGTCAGTTCCATACATAGATAACTGCCATGTTTATTTCTGATTCTGCAACATCATATATGCACTTGTTTTTTTTTTGTCTAGTTCGATAAAAGTTCAGCTTGCAGATGCCAAGAGCACTGAAAAGTAAAAGTAAACGCATACTTGGGGAATAACAGTTATATTTGCCTGGTATCTGTACTATTTATATGTGAAAATCCATTTGTGTTCCTTATGCACCTGTAAGAGTACTAATGCTTATCTTAGTATTCTACACCATTATATATTTAGACCAGCAGAAATAAGCATTGTCGATACACTACCTTTGAGCTATATATTTTATAACCTCCTAGAGCGAATGCTCAAGCCTTTTTTATCCTTTATAAATATAATACAACAGATTAATTGGACAGACTTAATACCATTTTCAATCTTGAGCTAAACTGACGATATACGCAACATGTATCGTCATCACGGATTTCCCAATGTCTTCTCAACAGCAAAAAACTGAATCAGCAAAACATCAAGACTTTTCCTTCAAGAAGCATCAAAACCCTTGATGTTACACAGACCACAACACAGCTGGATTACACCGTTCATGGCCCGCGGTAATGCCTGACAAACAATGCACGTCTCTCATTGTAAATCTGTGATGCATTTATAAACCTATATTCCCTATGTAAGATTCACAAGTACGAAAGTCTGGCTAATGTCTACATACGAAGAGAAGGGAGAAAAAGGATGGAATACAATATATCACCAAAATTTAGTATGATACTCTACGACGCTATAGCACGGAGGTACGTACAACCGGTCAGTCTTCATTTCCAAGGGACTTCTTGACAGAATCATTCTGCATCAGCTTCTACTGAGCTCTGCACGGCATGAGGAGAACGGAGGGTTTCATGCGTTTGACAAGCCTTCATTGTCTTGCAATGCTCCGCCTCATCGTCCCGTACATTCACGAATACATCATACAAGTTATCTGCAATGGGATAAGGGGAGCAGTGAGGAGTTCATTCATACTCATAATCTTTATGGACAAAGCATTAAAGGGGAGAGTCCAGATTTTTTTATAGGCGCTATATTATCAGCAGAGAGGGTTAAAATCCGAATGGCAGGAGTAGGAGTGGCAGGAGTAGGAGAGTCAGATCAAGTAACAATCTACTGAAATGAATCATAACTGTGATTTGATGGGTTTTCTATAATATATGTTCCAGCAAAAGGTGGCAGCTAGCACACTTTTCCAATGAAGTCATGTCTTTGAACAGACAAATCAGTGAAATTAATTCCCAAAGCTACAGGCAACTTGTTAAGCCCTGACATTCTGAAAACCTTAACTCAGTAAAACAAACTGCCAGGGGGGGAGAAGAACTATACCAACTTTAGGCCTCCTAGAATTTGGAGCTCTTGATGTTTGAAACTCATCTGGGAAACAAGCCATGCAAGCAATAAGCATAGATATTAATGTTTAATATAAAGCATAGAATAAATACTGGTTAAGGTACATTTAGAAAACAACACAAGTGAAGGGCCTACCAAACATGTAGAGATCCTCATTCATGTAATAGTTTACAGCCACCTCTGGAGCTGGTAGTTTTTTCAACTCCTCTGAAATAAGAACGAGTAGCTGACATTATTACAGGACTGGAAGTGTCATTACAGCAAAGCAAATATGCTTCATTGGGAGAACACATTAACTGAGTTAGCAGCTTTCCCAGTGCCCAGGTAGGTAGGCACCAAAACTATGATTTAAGCAAAAAGCAATCAATGGTTTGTACGATTTAAGCTTTCCATTTTTTGGTAGGATTAGGAAGGGCAGATTTAAATATAGGTTAAAGGATAATGATATAAATTGCAAAATGGATTCCATTACAAAGTTACAATGATTTGGCCCTCAACCCCTCAGCTGAAAAAATTCTGAACAGATTGTTGTTCACTTCAAATCAAACATGGGAAACAAGAGATAACCAATTTGACTATATAAGCTAATACTCTGTATTCAATAGGCAGGGTGCTGTTATTCCATAAAATCCTAGATACAGAACTTGCACAACAGGAAGAATACTTGGCACACCAAAGTTGCCTTACCTCCGTTGAGCTTAAGGAACTTGTCATAAGTTGAGTATGCATGCCTCTCAACACATTCAGAAAAGTGGTCTGCATACAAGATATTCGAGTTCAGAGCAGCTTTATCATCACAAAAACACAGTAATAAAAAAAGAAACATCTACTTCATGAGTAGAAGTAATATGTGCACTCACATGCCATTCTTGGGCTCAGCATGTACATGCCAACAGTGACGAAGTAGTAAAAAAAGGCGCTAAACCGCGCAAGAAAGCGATCAAGCCATACAGAGTTGCCACCCAATGCCTGATATGAACCAAGAGAATGAAGAAAGTAAGAAATATGCAATAACATAATCCAACAGAAAACAATATATCTAGAGCTGAAGTTAAGGGCTGAGAAGAAAACAGGATGTATTCATTTTGACATGACACTGACGAACAGACATATAAAAGATTTTGCACATACTTCCATGATTAAGAGGTGATGGAACTCATTCATGCTTTCAGCAAAGTGCACTTTGATGTTATCAGCTCTTCTCGACCAGCCAAAGGTCTCGTACAAGTGAAGCACCGATATAAACGCTGTTAAACAATCAATCAGTGAACAAGACAGTGACCAAATTTGTACTGTGTGCCAGACCATACCAAAACCATATATGTAGAGGCAGAATTCAGTGAGCTGCAGACATGAAGATGAGATCCTCACCGAAATAGGGCACCCTGGCGATTGTCTCGAGCACGAAGAACCTGGCGTAGTCGCGGTCGCGGTACAGAATATCGAGTATAAAGATGACAGTATCCTGCGGACGGACACACCAAACGTTGAGGCCGAGAGTGAAATCTGATGACCTCGAATGCGCCGGGAATCAGGGCTGGAGTCAGACACTCACCGTGAGGAATACGTTGAAGGACTGCTCGAACCTGACGACCCAGTCGCCGTCCTCGCCGGCGAGGGTGAGCTCCTCATCGAATCCACCTTCTTCCGGGGGAGGAGCTGCGGCAACCTCCCTGACGGCGAAGGAGTCCTCGACGGCGGACACCTCGGCCTCCTGCTGCTCCTTCTCCTGCCGCGTCCTCGCCGTCGCCTCCGCGCGGATCCTCCTCCCCCTCCTGCGCAGACACGAAATCAACAGGCCGAGCGGAGAGGGGAACGGCGAGGAGGGAGTGGGGGATCGATTCGAGCGGGTTACCCGGAGACGAGGGCGACCGGACCGAGGCGGACGCGGCGGGCGCGGGGAGGGAGTGGGAGGAAGCCGGGCGGAGCGCGCGCGGCGGCGGGGGCGGGGCTGCGGGCGAGCGCGGCCCGGAGTGGCGCCGCGGAGGCGGCCATGGCGATATTTGCCCGGGGTCTGGGGGATGTGGCAGTGTGTGCGAGAGGGGCGCGGCTCGGCGGCGAGGGGAATGGTGGGGTGGTGGGTATATTCGCGCGGGCGCACGGCGCGTGGGGCGTTTTGTCGTCGTGGGGAGGCGGGAGCGCGACGGCCGCGGAAACGACGGCGCGGCGGACGGAGGAGGCGAAGTGAGGCTAGCGTGACCGCGACCGGGTGCGCGTGGGCAGTGGGCCGGCTAGTGCTGCCGACCGGCCACGCTGGTTGTTGATCGCTAGTGCCGTCCGTGTCCCCCCGGTGCCAAACGGGTTGCGCCAAAGAACCACGAACTCGGTCAACATTCGCCGTGACTCGAACATCTGTACGGCTGTGACCCGCCGGGCAGCACGATCGACATCGGAACTACTCCCTCCCTCCCAAAAAGCTTGTCCCATATCTAGCATCAAGTTAGTGCTAGTCTGCTAGACACATCCATTTAAGAGACAAGCTTTTTCGAACGGAGGTCAAGCATGCCACTACCTACCAGGCAACCGCATGCTGAGTTATCCACACACAAATATGGCGACGAGCTTCCAAAAAAAAAAAACACATGGCGACGACACAAATATCGCCAGGATTTCAGGACTATGGTGCGTCAGCCCCGTCTGTTACTTACTATCAATCAAGCAGCAGGTTTAGTGGCTAGTGCTACAAAATTATCCACCACCGAATCAGACCGGCTGGCGGCTGGCTGATCGCCAGTCCATTCGAAACTAACATCATCTTAGCATCTTTGCCCTCGATTCCCAGGCGCATCATCGACTGTTCACTTCAAGACCCCGCGTTTTCTTTCTAATTAGAGTCATCTGCAGCCTGCCGCCGCCGCTGCTGCTGGCCGAGAGCCGCTGCTGACATTCGCAGAGGCCGCGTTGTTCGAAAGGGCCTCGGCGCCCTGAGCCTTGTTGACAGACACCCCGCTAACCGAGGGGGCCTCGGCATCCTTGCCGGGAAGTGGCGGGGCGTCAGAGCTCTTGGAGGCGTGCCGGTTGCTCCTGAACCTGCTTCTGAGCTTGCTGAAGGGGCGCCAGTGCCACCGGTTCTGCGACTTTATCTGGCCCATCAGCTTCTGCTGCTCCCTCCGGACGATCCTCCGGGTGTACCAAGCTCCGCCGCGCCACCCCAGGGCGTATCTGAAAGTAACATAAGATTGGCAGGTTTCATCATTCAGGTTTGCAGGATGATAACACTGACAATTGAGAGTTGGTGTCAGAATGGATTCTAAGATTCACGGCAGAGACCAAGACCACTTATGTGCAGCACTCGCTCGTATTTGATTCAGATGAACTGATGCATGACAGGAAGTTTAGCATATCTTTCAAAATTCGGAGAATATGCACAATCACGGCGAAACTATGTCGTTTGTGCATGTCCCAGTGATGCATATAGTTGGAGGAGGGTGCTATTCTAAATAAATGACAGCATCAGAGCTACTACACTTTTGCTTTTATGCATATCCAGGTGGTGCCAAGTTGGAGCAGGGTATTCAAAACCAGATGCAATATTAAATACTGTGCATTCTTTGCACAAAATTAAAACTAAACTCGAAAGCAACCAATAAAATAACCCAAAGTAAATAGCCTATGTGCAGCATTCACTCTTAATTATTTCAAAATGAACTCGGATGTAACAGGAACTTTAGTACGGATTTCAATCATGGAGTTCCTTTGGAACATATACAGAAGATCACAGCAAAACTATGTCGTCTACGCATGTCCCAGTAATGTGTATAGTTGGAGCAGGGTATTCAACTAAATATGTGGCAGCATGAGGGCTACACTAAGTTGGAGCAGGTAGATAGAAAACCAGCCGTGATATTAAATACTGCAGAAAAATAAAAAATAAACTTGAAAGCAACCAATAAAATAACACAAAAGTAAATAGGCCTTCACATCCTAACTCAGTATTAATCCTAACTCACTGTAGTATATATGTTACAGCCAATGTTTATAAGAACATATGATTCTATGATTGATTGAGAGTTGAGGCATGTTGATCAGCATTGACTATATTAATATGAGCATACAGAGTATATATAAGCTTCACTAGGGCATTGAAACCTTATGTATGTAGAGAGTAAGTAACATATGCCTGGTGCTACCAATACATATAATATTGAAAAAGGTTTCGATCACAGTAGTATATATATTAAGAACAGCATGAACATACCCAACAACCGTAGTTGTCAATGCAGTGGCTATACAAGCTGAAGTGCTAATGTTATAGGAGGTAACAATCTTTTTGATCTCATCATGTTCAACTTTGTGGGTGTTCCTCAACTGTTCAGAAAATAAAAGAGAAGAAATATATCAAAGATTGTCCAGACTCCAGAGTACCTATTCAATAAAAGTAACAAATAAATACTGAAGGCACATCAGGTAGTCGATCCGCCGTCTAGAATGAAACAGGAAATGGAAGCAAATGTTTCTAACTGTATGAAAGTTGTGACCATCAGAGTGTAAAACTCCACTGTTATAAACACACCATAACTCATCACAGATGTTAAATATCATCACCTCAAAATTTTTTTTAAAAAGAGATGAAACAAACAACAAAATACATGTTAATCTCATCATCAGAAAACATGAAAGCATGTTGCACTGAATTGACAAAGTAAGACATATGCACACAGGGTTCTGATTGTCTTATGCTAAGCCTACCCTGGAGCCATCTTGAACTTCTGTCAAGAGTCTAACTGCCTATTGGCATTTCTATAAGTCGTACACCGAGAAATGCACATTACAAAAGGAGAAGAATGTAACCCATTCACAAAACAAAATAACCATGACATTAACAGACTATCTCCTAAATTGCTTACAGATTCCTCAATGGAATGGAGCCTCTTGTCGATCTTTGTTTGCTGCATATGACGAAGAGAATAACCTATAACAAGAAATTAAAAACGTATTAGAAACCGTAAATCATCCAAAGAGAGAATTACCAACTAACTTAAGAAACAGTGCAGATGTACAGCATAATGACATATGCTCCACTCGGCATGCATTACCAACATGAACAAAAACAGCTCATAAAGCGGACTTCCCTTGATAATCGTAGTACATGAAAGGGGGCCTATGAGTTGAAAATGGCAAGTAGTCTGACTTCAAATTAAGCACACATGTTGGAATTTCTTACCATTTACTAGTCAGGTGAGGGGCGAAAGTAGTTCCACAACTCAACTAAACAGAGGATCACCAAAGAAATTCAACATTTCAATTGAAATAATTACTACTGTACTAGTGTGCAGTGATTGGGGAGGAAAAAATCATCAATTAGACTGTAACTTGGTGCACTTGCATTCAGTCACCACCACAAGGGGCATTCTGAAACAAAATTGCTCTGGTGCAGCTGTGGTCCCAATTGAGGTGTGCCCAATGGTATTACATAAGACAAACAAACTAATTAGGGTTCAGCAGCAAGCAGCTGCACAATTGCATCACTCCCTGACTCTCTCCATTCAGATACAGCGGCGATTGTTGAAGACAAAAAGGTAATCAAGCGGACGGGCCAGCGATACACTCTGAACCCGAAGACAGCATACGGACGGCGGGGGAGAGCAGGGCAGGGGATGGAACAGGGGGCTTACCGGCCCAGGCCGTGAGGACGGAGGCGATGGAGGTGCCGATGGTGAAGACGACGCGGTGGCTCTCGAACACTTCCTGCACGCACGCACCGCGTCGGGGCATCAAAACCAGATCACGAGGGGCGCGCGGGTCGGGGGCGCGTCAGGGATGGGATTAACTTTGATTTGATCTGGGCGGGGCGGGGCGGGGGGAGCTTACCTTGGTGGAGAAGAAGGTGTCGCGGACGGCGGCCCAGGAGTTGGTCGCCCGCCGCCGCACGCTGGGCAGCGAGAGCACCGCGCGGCCCGCGCCGGCCAGCCGCCGAGCCGCCATCTCGGGTGTCCTCCGCTCGCTCGGTGGGATAGGGGGGAGCGGGGCTTGGGGGGGAAGGTGGGCGATTCGGCTCCTTGAGCGCGCGACCAACTTGCGAAGGAAGAAACGGAACGGGCGGCGGCGAGGGAGGGCGGGGGGCCGAAATAGCCAGCGGCTACGGACGGGACGGGGGAGCGTCGGAGGGCAACGCGGCGGCGGTGCCGGGGGCACCGAACCGGATTCTTTTTCCTTGTCTACTGCCGAGTATTTGACAAAAAAAACTACCACATTATGGGTACCCGTTCCACAGAACTACCACTTTCAAAAAAATGACTAATAACTACCGAAAATTTCAAATTTTGTGACAAAAAACTACCAAGTCATGTTGATCGTCCAGTTAGCCGTTTTAACCGCTTAACTGACAGGGATGGCCTACATGGCAGGCCGACGGCGTCCCTAACGGCTAACGAACGCCGCTCGCGGCCGTTAGTGGCCCGGCTCGGTCGGAACCAGCCAGGGGCTAGGTCAAAACGACCGACCGACCGGCCGACCGGCCGAACCACATCTCTCTCCCCGAGCTCTCTCCTCTGTATTCCTAGGCGGCGGTGGTAATGGCGGCGTTGGATCCAAACCCCGACGGCGATTTGTTCGGCGGCCAACCTCCTGACGTAGTTGGGGGCCGCGTCGACCTTTCGAAGGTCGATACGTGGCTAGGAAGCTCTAGCTTTGCGACCCAACAGCCTGAATCTGGAGTTGGCGGCGGCGGCTCGACCACCGGCGAGCCATCCCAGGAGTTGGCGGCGGCTCCACCACCGACGACGACAAGAAGTGCACCTCGTGGCCGGCGCAAGCTTCCTCGTGCGGGAGGCGGCAGGTACAACATATCTTCTTCCTTTTCAGTTTTATTGACAGGATGTATTTTAGGTCAATTTCCCCTAATGTATGATAACAGAGTAATTGCAAATTGTTAGAAACTTTAGCAGTGTGCATTCTTTATAATAATTCATTCCATTTTTGTCCAGTATTGATGACCCAAAATGGGGAATTTGGTTCCATTTAGAAGGCAGAGATTCAGTTGTTAGAAACATGTACCAGTCAGACATATCATTTGGGACTCTGATATCTCTTATTAGGAGTGAGGGTTGCTGCTCTGATGATTATATGTACTATGTTAGTGATGCTCATAAAGGGATAGAAGGCTTAGAGAAAATATCTTTTGAAGATGATGTGCAACAGATGTTGCTCCACTCTCTAAATGAAAAGAGTGTGAACATAAGAGTTGTGAGAGCAAATGAGCTGTGTAATGCAGATGAAAACAGAGATTATTATTTTGTTGATCATTGCATTAACACCCAACAAAGTTGCACTAAGTTGGTGGATACAAGCATGGACAGAAAGGAAGAGCTTAAGAAAAGTATTCTTCAGAGAGAAGCTGACCTCAATCATTTTGAAGGTGACACTGATGTATCAGAATTTCTGTCTGATCCAGATGGCAACAGTGTGGAACTGCAAGCAGTTTCTTCATCTGATGATGAAGATAGACCAATGGCACAAAAACTAAAACCAGTGAGAAATCCTGGTCCAACAATTAGATCACACAATGAGGCTGAGAAAATGGAAAAACCAGATTGGTTGCCTGAAGCTGATGAAAAATGTTTTCCTGGTGATTATGGCATTAGTGATAAAGAAGATGAGCCTGAAGGATCCTATAAACTACCAAGTGGTAGGAAGAGAAGGAATATGAAGTTGAAGGAAAGGGTATGGTTCAATCCCAAACTACCAAACCCAGAAGATCAGTTTTTAAGGGATTGTGCTTCACCAGTGTTTATGAGTACAGAGATGCACTTAGGGATTTTCACATTAGGACATTGAGGAACTTTCAATACCATAGAAATGCCCCAGATAGGATTATTGTTTGGTGCTCAGAGAAAGCACAAGGATGTGATTTTTATATCACTGCCTCTAAAATAGCTCATGAGAAAACTTTCTGCATTAAGAAGTGTGATATTGTGCACACTTGTGGAGCATGTGCAGAGTCCACAAAGGTCACTACAAAGTGGTTGTCCAGATCAGTACAGGAAGCATTGAGAGAAGACATTAGATCTCCTGTGGATGCATTAATTAAAAAGACAAAGACCAAGTTTTCAGTGGATGTGTCAAGGAGTGTGGCATATAGGGCAAGGAGGAAGGCTGTTGATGTGGTGCAAGGTGATCACAAGCAGCAGTATTTGAGGTTAAGAGATTATCTTCAAGTTGTTCTTGATACAAACCCTGGGAGCAGGTGTATAGTGACAACATTTGAAGATCCAGAAAACCCAGCACCTACTCCTAGATTCAAGTATCTTTTCTACTGTTTAGCAGCTTCAAAGGAAGGTTTCCTTAATGGTTGCAGACCATTTATAGGTAACTTTGGAAGATTTAACTGTTATTAATTAGTGGTTTCCTAGTAGTTCTATGTTGTAGCTAATTTGTCACTTAATCCAGGTCTTGATGGATGCTTCATCAAGTTAACCACTGGACAACAAATACTTGCAGCCACAGGAAGGGATGGCAACAACAACAACATCTACCCCATAGCTTTTGGTGTGGTTGACAAGGAAGACGGAGAGAGTTGGACTTGGTTTTTAACTCAGTTGAGATGTTGCATTGGTAGTGGCAACAAGTTTGGAACATACACCATCATATCTGACAAGCAAAAGGTTAGTGTCTTATGCACAAATATGTTAGATAAATGTTGTTTTAGTAAATATTGGAATTATTTAAGTTTGATCATGTGCATTACTAATTTGTTAATGCACAGGGCTTGCTTAAGGCAATAAATGAGGTATTCCCTGATTCACCTCAAAGGTACTATCTTAGGCACATATATGCAAATTTCCAAGCAGCTGGATTTAGGGGGCAGGAACTAAAGAAATGTGTGGACCAGGCTAGCTACTCTTACACAAAACATGGTCATGAATTAGGGATGGCAGATTTGAAAGCACAGTGTGAGAATGCTTGGAAATGGCTAAAAAAGATTGATGCTTCTGCTTGGGCTAGGTTTGCTATGGATCATACATGCAAAACAGATCTAGTGGTGAACAACCTGAGTGAAGTGTTCAACAAGATGATACTGGATGTTAGGGCTAAGCCTATAAGGACAATGTTTGAAGGGATTAGGACCAAGCAGATGATCAAGAGGCAGCAGACCAGAGAGAAGTTACAGATTAGTAGGTGGACAATCACACCCAATTATGCAGAGATTTTAGAAGAGAACAAGAAATATGCCAAGTATTGCCAGGATGATAGAGCAGGTGAAACAATATGGCAAGTTACCAGCAAAGGAAAACAATATTCTGTTGACATGGAAAAATGTACCTGTGATTGCAAGAGATGGAACATGTCAGGAGTACCTTGCAGTCATGCCATATCTGCAATGACAAAGCAAAAACTGCATCCTGAGGACTATGTTAGTGAATTTTTCAAGAAGACATTATATTTTGAGACATACAAAGAAATTATATACCATGTCCCTGGTCCAGATTGCTGGCCTCAAACAAACACACCAGACATTGAGCCTCCTGTTTTTAAAGAAAAGGCAGGGAAAAAACAAACTGCAGGGAGGAAAGGGCAGTTTGAAGTTCCAGGTCCAAGAGATAGTAGTAGGATGGGGACTATTGCATGTAGCAACTGTGGGCTAGAAGGACACAAGTATACAAGTTGCCAGAAGGCTCTGAAGCCTAAGCTTCAGATGAGGAAAAACAAACATCAGGTAATTACATGACTTACAAGTTTCCTTTTTCTATGGTATTTACCTCACTAAATGTGTCCTGGTTCTTGAATGCTGGAAAACAGGGCAGTTTATGCAAATACACCAGCTGCACCAGCTCAAGGCCATGCTACAACTGGAAGAAGAGCCAATCCTACCATATCAGTCCCTGCTGTAACAGCAAATAGAGCATCACATTCTGCTCCAGGACCTTCTGCATCAGCACCAGCCCCTGTTGCTACATCCAGAAGGGGCAGACCTGCAGGTAGAGGGAGAAATTCTGGTTTCAGTGCACCAAGATCTGCCACAACTTCTGCACAAGGTTTGGCAGGGACCAAAAGGAAGAGGTATCCAAGCTCCAAATTGAAGGGCTACTTCTATGCAAGTGGTAACTAATGGTAAGTCTGAACTTAGTTTCTGAACTTAGTTTTTGCTCTTAGTTTCTGCTCTTACTTTCTGCACTTGTCTGAACTTGTCTGAAATTGAACTTGTGTGAAACTGAACTTGTCTAAGATGGGCCTGCTGCCCTGTTATGCTTTATTACTTTGGGCCTGGTACTGGGCTCGGTTATTGGATCTCTCTGCCCACCCCCTCCCAAGCCTGCCATTCTGTCTACAAAAGACGCAGCGGCCGTACAACATCTTTCCCCTAGCATAAAACCTAGCCGCCGCGGAAGCACGCGGACCCTAGTTCAGCCAGAGATGGATCCAGCATTAGGAGAGGTAGTGGATGACCATGAGGAGGTTGATAGGGCTGCTGCGAGGGCCAATCGCAGAGCGCGTGCGCTGGAGCGATGGCGGAGGCTGGCTGCCAGGATTATGGCAGAACGCAACGCCAACGATGTCAAGCAGTTCAATGAGGCGTTCCCAGAAGGAACGCACATCATAGATGACCTTGTCATCTGGTGGGCAAGAGACAGGGCAAGCTTCCATCGATTCCAAGTAACAAGGACTCGGTGGACTAGGATGTTGGCTGTGTTGGAAGCAAGAGAGGATTAGTTCTCCGCATGTTCTCTGATTGCTCTATGTTTTCTGTTTATGTATGTCTCTGAACTTATTTCTTCCTTCATACTACATTTGCCTGCACTTATTGTAGTTACTTCTGAATGTTCAGAGCGGCGTCATCTTCGTCGTCTGCAGAGTGAGAGAGCATGCAACAATGGAGATGCGGCAACAAATTATCGTCATCTTCGTCGTCTGTATTAGTACTAAGTTTGCTTAAATCAGCTCGAACTATCTATGTTTTATGCGTTTTAATGCGTGGTACTAAAAGTTTCGTCTCTGTCTATGTCCGAATCTGGTTAAGGATCATGCTATTTAAGCATTGCTGAATGT
Source organism: Triticum dicoccoides (assembly GCF_002162155.2). Classification (NCBI taxonomy): domain Eukaryota; kingdom Viridiplantae; phylum Streptophyta; class Magnoliopsida; order Poales; family Poaceae; genus Triticum; species Triticum dicoccoides. The sequence continues at coordinate 756,721,644 of NC_041382.1, forward strand.
TTCTAAATTTGGTTTAAGTTTATGAATTAGCTTTACGTTCATGAATGTCTTGCAAATACTTGAGAATCTGGTTTGAGAGCATGCTACCTAACTTTCACTTTCCCGATGAGAAATGGCAGCAAATTATCACAAGTTTCAACACACTGAAAATGTGAACATTAAATACAGCACATCTACCACCTGTACAGACTAGTAAAATCTCCTCACTATTACTACTCCACTGCCACACAACACCTCCCCCACTTAACTCCTCCATATAACTACTACTCCGGCACCTATCCACCTCACTTCTGCCGCACCCACAACTACTCCTCCTCTCCCTAGCTCCAACCATGGCTGGTTCTTCCTCTTCCCCTTCCCCAGACCCATGGCTAAACCCATTCCCAACTGGCAAGGGATGGGTTGCCATGCTTCTTGGTTCAGCATGCGGCGACCAAGAACTCTTCCTCGACTACATGAAGGTCGCCATGAGGTACACCAGCGCTATTGGGCTGGTAGATGCAGCAGAGGCAGTGAGGAAGAAGGCGACTAGCGAGGAGAAGCAGCGCATGGAGCAGCGCTATGGAAACCTAGGTAAGGTGGTCATGCCCATCAACATTCTCCTATGGGCAATGAAGGAGGCCGACTCTGGCAATGCTGGGCAGAGGCAGCGGTGGGCAGACCACCGCTATGTCGCTCCAGCACAAGCTACATCAAATGCAAACACAGCAGAGGTGCACGAAGACGACGACGACCTACTGCAGGCTCGCCGCCGTCCTCCTCCCATCATCGTCATCGATGAAGACGAAGAGGAAGAGGAGGTGGAGATGCAGCCAAATCCCACCCAACTGAAGCAAGAGGTACGACGATCTGGACACTTAGCAGGACTGACAACTAAGTGAATCTGAAACTATAAGTTTCAGATTCATTTTCGTCAGTAGTTGAACTATATAAGTTTCAGATTCAGTTTCGTCAGTAGTTGAACTACCTATGTCAGTTTCGTCAATTGAACTACCTATGTCAGTTTCGTCAGTGTCAGTAATCTTCAGTTTTAGCAAGTATTGTGCTATCTATGTAATGCTACCTATGGTGCCTCCTATGTGAACTACCTACCTTTGTTCAGTGTTACCAAGTTTGTGCAATGTGTGAAATGTTACAACAAACTTCTCAAGACCATATTGCAGGTAGGATAAAAAAGACAGATAGAAACTACAGCAGGCTTAGATAATAAGGTTCTTAACTTAGCATCAGGGCATTAAAGATAACATCATCTTAGAGCATTACAGATCAGGGCCATAACAGCACCCCACACCACAACCAAAATGATCTGAAACCATAGATAGTTCTTAGGCTTAGGCAGTTCATTAGCTAATATTAGTACTGAGATGCATATTTGCATCAGACTCCTTCATTACTAGGCCAGTTACATATAAAGGCCTCATATTTACTTACCAACCATGCCTAAAAAATCACTCCTCCATGACAACTTCTTTGATCTTGTCCAGCTTTTCCTTGCACCCATGAGCAGCCTTCAGTAGCTCAGAAATGACATGCTCCAGCTTCTTCTTCTCTTCTTTAAGGAGGTCTCTCTCCACTTTTATCTCCTTCATGGCCTTCCTGGTGTTTTGAATGATATCAGCTTGACTCTGCAGGATGCACCTCTGTTCTTTCTTCAGCTTAAGCTTCTCCATTTGAACCTCAATCTTTGCCTTCTCATCAAGTTGATGCTTCTTCTCCTTAAGTTCATTGATTTCCTGGCTTGTGTAATCCATGTCATGGGATTTCTGCCCATCCTGGTAATCAAACAGCTTGGATACATCATCCACAAGCTGACTGTACTGATTGGCAAGAGAATCCAGCTCCTTCTTCAGTTTCTCAGCCTCTATCTCATGAGCTTCTTTGTCTTGGACTCTACCAAGGTTCTCCTCATGATACATATCCCACAGCTTGGTTAAACACCTCTGCAGAATTACTGGCCAAGGGGCATATACCCACTCCAGAACACCACAGTTCACACCATCCTGAAAATGCAGTGAAATATTAATGATACCTAAATCCAGTAAAATTCAGTTACATAATTCATACATACATATCAATGTTTGTCTGAATGCAGTAACAAAGAAATTCAGTTAGACCAATTTTAGTTGTTCCCTAAATTCAGTTCCTATCAGAGATTTAGCTAACACATGAACACCACACCAGCTTTGTACTTCAGTTTACAGTAAACAGATAGTGAAACAACAAGAATATCAATGTTGTTTGCACTATGTACCACCAAATAAATCTACACATGAAAACCACTGACAATTAGTTGCTCTTACCGTAGTAGCACATCCAATGAATCTCCTTCCAGTGTCAGTCCCTTCAAATGCCACAAACCTGCCTGGTCTCTGCCTGTGCAGGATGCACCTACGGTCAGATTCAACCACAAGCCCACTGAAACTTGGATCTATCACCGTGTCAGGAGTTTGCTGCAGTACCAACCCCATATATATCAGCCACAACACCTCACACATAAGAACTACATGGAAGAGCAGAGTGAGCTCAAACCCTAACCCTAACCCTAGCATAGGAGAGAACAGAGTGAGCTCACTTACAAAATACTCCATTTGCATGCTGCTGTACTCATCCATGTACTCATCATCGCTGGCGTCGGATGTCTCATTGCTGTTGGGCTAGGAAGGCATCCTCGCGCCGCCGCGTCGCAGTCACCGGAGGAAACAAAGGAAGAAGAGAGAGCTCGAGGAGAGGAGTGAGTGAGTGAGAGTTTCGGCCGGTCGGCCGGTCGGTCGGTCGTTTTGACCTAGCCCCTGGCTGGTTCCGACCGAGCCAGGCCACTAACGGCCGCGAGCGGCGTCCGTTAGCCGTTAGGGCCGCCGTCGGCCTGCCATGTGGGCCATCCTTGTCAGTTAAGCGGTTAAAATGGCTAACTGGACGATCAACACGACTTGGTAGTTTTTTGTCACAAAATTTGAAATTTTTGGTAGTTATTAGTCACTTTTTTGAAAGTGGTAGTTCTGTGGGACGGATAACCCTAATGTGGTAGTTTTTTGTCAAATACTCTCCACTGCCTATTGGCTATTTTCAGAAGAAAATATCAAAAGATTATCAGTACTCCCTTTTCTATAAACTAATATACTCCTATAAGATTTAGTGATCTAAACGATCTTATATTAATTTACAAAGGGAGTGCTACGGTACCAATATTCTCTTGGGGAATGTAGTAATTTCAAAAAAAAAATCCTATGCACACGCAAGATCATGGTGATGCATAGCAACGAGAGGGGGAGTGTGATCTACGTACCCTTGTAGATCGACAACAGAAGCATTAGGTTGATGTAGTCGTACGTCTTCACGGCCCGACCGATCAAGCACCGAAACTACGGCACCTCCGAGTTCTAGCACACGTTCAGCTCGATGATGATCCCCGAACTCCGATCCAGCAAAGTGTCGGGGAAGAGTTCCGTCAGCACGACGGCGTGGTGACGATCTTGACGTACTAATGTCGCAGGGCTTCGCCTAAGCACTGCTACGATATTATCAAGGACTATGGTGGAAGGGGGCACCACACACGGCTAAGAATATGATCACGTGGATCAACTTGTGTCTCTAGGGGGTGCCCCTGCCTCTGTATATAAAGGCTCAAAGGGGGGCCGGCCGGCCAAGAGGAGGCGCGCCAGGAGGAGTCCTACTCCTTTCGGGAGTAGGACTCCCCCCTTTCCTAGTTGGAATAGGATTCGTGGAGGGGGGAAAGAGGAGAGAGAGGAGGAAGGGGGCCGGCCCCCTCTCCTTGTCCTATTTGGACCAAGGGGGGGAGAGGCGCGCGGCCCATCTCTGGCTACCTCTCCTCTCTTCCACTAAGGCCCACTAAGGCCCATATACCTCCCGAGGGGTTCCGGTAACCTCCCGGTACTCAGGTAAAATCTCAATTTCACCCTGAACACTTTCGATATCCAAACATAGGCTTCCAATATATCAATCTTTATGTATCGACCATTTCGAGACTCCTCGTCATGTCCGTGATCACATCCGGGACTCCGAACAACCTTCGGTACATCAAAATGCATAAACTCATAATATAACTATCATCGAAACCTTAAGCGTGCGGACCCTACGGGTTCGAGAATAATGTAGACATGACCGAGACACGTCTCCGGTCAATAACCAATAGCGGGACCTGGATGCCCATATTGGTTCCTACATATTCTGCGAAGATCTTTTATCGGTCAGACCGCATAACAACATACGTTGTTCCCTTTGTCATCGGTATGTTACTTGCTCGAGATTCGATCGTCGGTATCCAATACCTAGTTCAATCTCGTTACCGGCAAGTCTCTTTACTCGTTCCGTAATACATCATCCCGCAACTAACTCATTAGTTCCAATGCTTGCAAGGCTTAAGTGATGTGTATTACCGAGAGGGCCCAGAGATACCTCTCCGACGATCGGAGTGACAAATCCCAATCTCGAAATACGCCAACCCAACATGTACCTTTGGAGACACCTGTAGAGCACCTTTATAATCACCCAGTTACGTTGTGACGTTTGGTAGCACATAAAGTGTTCCTCTGTCACACGGGAGTTGCATAATCTCATAGTCATAGGAACATGTATAAGTTATGAAGAAAGCAATAGCAACATACTAAACAATCGGGTGCTAAGCTAATTAAATGGGTCATGTCAATCAGATCATTCAACTAATGATGTGATCCCGTTAATCAAATGACAACTCTTTGTCCATGGTTAGGAAACATAACCATCTTTGATTAACGAGCTAGTCAAGTAGAGGCATACTAGTGACACTCTGATTGTCTATGTATTCACACATGTATTATGTTTCTGGTTAATACAATTTTAGCATGAATAATAAACTTTTATCATGATATAAGGAAATAAATAATAACTTTATTATTGCCTCTAGGGCATATTTCCTTCAGTCTCCCACTTGCACTAGAATCAATAATCTAGATTACACAGTAATGATTCTAACACCCATGGAGCCTTGGTGCTGATCATGTTTTGCTCGTGGAAGAGGCTTAGTCAATGGGTCTGCTACATTCAGATCCGTATGTATCTTGCAAATCTCTATGTCTCCCACCTGGACTAGATCCCGGATGGAATTGAAGCGTCTTTTGATGTGCTTGGTTCTCTTGTGAAATCTGGATTCCTTCGCCAAGGCAATTGCACCAGTATTGTCACAAAAGATTTTCATTGGACCCGATGCACTAGGTATGACACCTAGATCGGATATGAACTCCTTCATCCAGACTTGCTGCTTCCGAAGCAGCTATGTACTCCGCTTCACATGTAGATCCTGCCACGACGCTTTGTTTAGAACTGCACCAACTGACAGCTCCACCATTTAATGTAAACACGTATCCGGTTTGCGATTTAGAATCGTCCGGATCAGTGTCAAAGCTTGCATCAACGTAACCGTTTACGATGAGCTCTTTGTCACTGTTGGGGAACGTAGCAGAAATTCAAAATTTTCCTACGTATCACCAAGATCTATCTATGGAGAAACCAGCAACGAGGGGAAGGAGAGTGCATCTACATACCCTTGTAGATCGCTATGCGGAAGCGTTCAAGAGAACGGGGTTGAAGGAGTCGTACTCGTCGTGATCCAAATCACCAGAGATCCTAGTGCCGAACGGACGGCACCTCCGTGTTCAACACACGTACAGCCCGGTGACGTCTCACATGCCTTGATCCAGCAAGGAGAGAGGGAGAGGTTGAGGAAGACTCCATCCAGCAGCAGCACAATGGCGTGGTGGTGGTGGAGGAGCGTGGCAATCCTGCAGGGCTTCGCCAAGCACCACGGGAGAGGGGAAGGACTTGGGAGAGGGGGAGGGCTGCACCAAAGGCAAAGGTAAGAAGTCCTCCATCTCCCCCACTATATATAGGGGGGCCAAGGGGGGGCACCGGCCCTAGGAGATCCAATCTCCTAGGGGGGCGGCGGCCAAGGGAGGAATCCCTCCTCCCCAAGGCACCTAGGAGGTGCCTTCCCCTTTTGGGACTCTTCCTTAGGGTTTCCCCCACACTAGGCGCATGGGCCCTAGGGGAAAGTGGCACCCCAGCCCACTTTGGGCTGGATCCCTTCCCACTTCAGCCCATGGGACCCTCCGGGATAGGTGGCCCCACCCAGTGGACCCCCGGGACCCTTCCGGTGGTCCCGGTACAATACCGATGACCCCGAAACTTGTCCCGATGGCCGAAATAGGACTTCCTATATATAAATCTTTACCTCCGACCATTTCGGAACTCCTCATGACGTCCGGGATCTCATCCGGGACTCCGAACACCATTCGGTAACCACATACAAACTTCCTTTATAACCCTAGCGTCATCGAACCTTAAGTGTGTGGACCCTACGGGTTCGGGAACCATGCAGACATGACCGTGACGTTCTCCGATCAATAACCAACAGCGGGATCTGGATACCCATGTTGGTTCCCACATGTTCCACGATGATCTCATCGGATGAACCACGATGTCGAGGATTCGATCAATCCCGTATACAATTCCCTTTGTCTAGCGGTATTGTACTTGCCCGAGATTCGATCGTCGGTATCCCGATACCTTGTTCAATCTTGTTACCAGCAAGTCTCTTTTACTCGTTCCGTAACCCATCATCCCTTGATCAACTCCTTGATCACATTGTGCACATTATGATGATGTCCTACCGAGTGGGCCCATAGATACCTCTTCGTCACACAGAGTGACAAATCCCAGTCTCGATTCGTGCCAACCCAACAGACACTTTCGGAGATACCCGTAGTGCACCTTTATAGTCACCCAGTTACGTTGTGACGTTTGGCACACCCAAAGTATTCCTACGGTATCCGGGAGTTGCACAATCTCATGGTCTAAGGAAATGATACTTGACATTAGAAAAGCTTTAGCATACGAACTACACGATCTTGTGCTATGCTTAGGATTGGGTCTTGTCCATCACATCATTCTCCTAATGATGTGATCCCGTCATCAACGACATCCAATGTCCATGGTCAGGAAACCGTGACCATCTATTGATCAACGAGCTAGTCAACTAGAGGCTTACTAGGGACATGGTGTTGTCTATGTATCCACACATGTATCTGAGTTTCCTATCAATACAATTCTAGCATGGATAATAAACGATTATCATGAACAAGGAAATATAATAATAATCAATTTATTATTGCCTCTAGGGCATATTTCCAACAGTCTCCCACTTGCACTAGAGTTAATAATCTAGTTCACATCGCCATGTGATTAACACTCACAGGTCACATCGCCATGTGACCAACATCCAAAGAGTTTACTAGTTCACATCATCATGTGATTAAGACTCAATGAGCTCTAGGGTTTGATCATGTTTTGCTTGAGAGAGGTTTTAGTCAACGGATCTGAAACATTCAGATCCGCATGTACTTCGCAAATTTCTATGTCATCTTGTAGATGCAACTACTACGCTACATTTGGAGCCATTCCAAATAACTGTTCTACTATATGAATCCAGTTTACTACTCAGAATAATCTGGATTAGTGTCAAAGTTTGCATCGGTGTAACCCTTTACGACAAACTCTTTTACCACCTCCATAATCGAGAAAATTCCTTAGTCCACTAGTTACTAAGGATAACTTTGACCGCTGTCTTGTGATCCATTCTTGGATCACTCTTGTACCCCTTGACTGACTCATGGCAAGGCACATTTCAGGTGCGGTACACAACATAGCATACTGTAGGGCCTATGTCTTAAGCATAGGGGACGACCTTCGTCCTTTCTCTCTATTTTGCCGTGGTCGAGCTTTAAGTCTTAACTTCATACCTTACAACTCAGGCAAGAACTCCTTCTTTGACTGATCCATCTTGAACACCTTCAAGATCATGTCAAGGTATGTGCTCATTTGAAAGTACCATTAAGCGTTTTGATCTATCCTTATAGATCTTGATGCTCAATGTTCAAGTAGCTTAATCCAGGCTTTCCATTGAAAAACACTTTCAAATAACCCTATATGCTTTCCAGAAATTCTACATCATTTCTGATCCATAATATGTCAACAACATATACTCATCAGAAATTCTATAGTGCTCCCACTCACTTCTTTGGAAATACAAGTTTCTCATAAACTTTGTATACACCCAAAATCTTTGATCATCCCATCAAAGCATACATTCCAACTCCGAGATGCTTACTCCAGTCCTTAGAAGGATTGCTGGAGCTTTGTATACTTATTAGCATCTTTCAGGATTGACAAAACCTTCCGGTTGTATCACATACAACCTTTCCTCAAGAAAATCGTCGAGGAAACAATGTTTGACATCCTATCTACAAGATTTCATAAATAATGCACTAATCGCTAATATAATTCCAACAGACTCTTAGCATCGCTACGAGTGAGAAAGTCTCATCATAGTCAACTCCTTGAACTTGTCGGGAAACATCTTAACGACAAGTCGAGCTTTCTTAATGGTGACATTTACCATCATTGTCCGTCTTCCTTTTAAAATCCATATGTACCTAATAGCCTTACGACCATCAAGTAGTTCTTCCAAAGTCTACACTTTGTTTTCATACATGGATCCTCTCTCGGATTTTATGGCCTTGAGCCATTCGTCGGAATCCGGGCCCACCATCGCTTCTCCATAGCTCGTAGGTTTATTGTTGTCTAGCAACATGACTTCCAAGACAGGATTACGTACCACTCTGAAGTAGTACACATCCTTGTCATCCTACGAGGTTTGGTAGTGACTTGATCTGAAGTTTCATGATCACTATCATAAGCTTCCACTTCAATTGGTGTAGGTGCCACATGAACAACTTCCTGTGCTCTGCCACACACTAGTTGAAGAGACGGTTCAATAACCTCATCAAGTCTCCACCATCCTCCCACTCAATTCTTTCGAGAGAAACTTTTCCTCGAGAAAGGACCCGATTCTAGAAACAATCCCTTATTGCTTTCGGATTTGAGACAGGAGGTATGCCCAACTGTTTTGGGTGTCCTATGAAGATGCACTTATCCGCTTTGGGTTTGAGCTTATCAGCCTGAAACTTTTTCACATAAGCGTCGCAGCCCCAAACTTTTAAGAAATGACAGCTTAGGTTTCTCTAAACCATAGTTCATACGGTGTCATCTCATCGGAATTACGTGGTGCCCTATTTAAAGTGAATGCGGTTGTCTCTAATGCCTAACCCATAAACTATCGTGGTAATTTGATAAGAGACATCATGGTATGCATCATATCAATAGGGTGCAGTTATGATGTTCGGACACACCATCACACTATGGTGTTCCAGGCTGTATTAGTTGTGAAACAATTTTCACAATGTCTTAATTCTGTGCCAAACTCGTAATTCAGATATTCATCTCTATGACCATATCATAGATATTTTATCCTCTTCATCACGACGATCTTTCAACTTCACACTGAAATTACTTGAACCTTTCAATAATTCAGACTCGTGATTCATCAAGTAAATATACTCAACATCTACTCAAATCATCTGTGAAGTAAGAACATAACGATATCCACTACATGCCTCAGCACTCATTGGACTACACACATCAAAATGTATTACTTCCAACAAGTTGCTTTCTAGTCCAATTTTACTGAAAATGAGGCTTTTAGTCATCTTGCCCATGTGGTATGATTTGCATGTCTCAAGTGATTCAAAATCAAGTGAGTCAAAATGGTCCATTTGCATGGAGTTTCTTCATGCATATACACCAATAGACATGGTTCGCATGTCTCAAACTTTTCAAAAATGAGTGAGCCCAAAGATCCATCAACATGGAGCTTCTTCATGCGTTTTATACCGATATGACTTACGTGGCAGTGCCACAAGTAGGTGGTACTATCATTACTATCTTATATCTTTTGGCATGAACATGTGTATCACTACGATCGAGATTCAATAAACCATTCATTTTAGGTGCAAGACCATTGAAGGTACTATTCAAATAAATAGAGCAACTATTATTCTCTTTAAATGAATAACCGTATTGCGATAGTCACAATCCAATCATGTCTATGCTCAACGCAAACACCAAATAACAATTATTCAGGTTTAACACCAATCTCGATGGTAGAGGGAGCGTGCGATGCTTGATCATATCAACATTGGAAACACTTCCAACACATATCGTCAGCTCACCTTTAGCTAGTTTCCGTTTATTCCGTAGCTTTTATTTCAAATTACTAACAGTTAGCAACCGAACCGGTATCTAATACCCTGGTGCTACTAGGAGTACCAGTAAAGTACACATCAACACAATGTATATCCAATATACTTCTATGGACCTTGCCAGCCTTCTAATCTACCAAGTATCTAGGGTAATTCTGCTCCAGTGGCTGTTCCCCTTATTACAGAAGCACTTAGTCTCGGGTTTGGGTTCAACCTTGGGTTTCTTCACTAGAGCAGCAGCTGAATTGCCGTTTCATGAAGTATCCCTTCTTGCCCTTGCCCTTCTTGAAACTAGTGGTTTCACCAACCATCAACAATTGATGCTCCTTCTTGATTTCTACTTTTGTGGTGTCAAACATCGCGAATATCTCAAGGAACATCATATATGTCCCTGATATATTATAGTTCATCACGAAGCTCTAGCAGCTTGGTGGTAATGACTTCGGAGAAACATCACTATCTTATCTGGAAGATCAACTCCCACTTGATTCAAATGATTGTTATACTCAGACAATCTGAGCACAAGCTCAACAATTGAGCTTTTCTCCCTTAGTTTGCAGGCTAAGAAAATCGTCGGAGGTCTTATACCTCTTGACGTGGGCACGAGCCTGAAATCCCACTTTCAGCCCTCGAAACATCTCATATGTTTCGCGACGTTTCAAAACGTCTTCGGTGCCTCAACTCTAAACCGTTTAACTGAACTATCACGTAGTTATCAAAATGTGTATGTCAGATGTTCGCAACATCCACAGACGACGTTCGAGGTTCAGGACACTGAGCGGTGCATTAAGGACATAAGCCTTCTATGAAGCAATGAGGAAAATCCTCAGTTTACGGACCTAGTCCGTATAATTGCTACTATCAACTTTCAACTAAATTTTTTCTCTAGGAACATATCTAAATAGTAGAACTAAAGCGTGTGCTTCGACATAATTTGCGAAGACCTTTCGACTATGTTCAGGATAATTAAGTTCATCTTATGAACTCCCACTCAGATAGACATCCCTCTAGTCATCTAAGTGATCACATGATCCGAGTCAACTAGGCCGTGTCCGATCATCACGTGAGACGAACTAGTCATCATCGGTGAACATCTTCATGTTGATCGTATCTACCATACGACTCATGCTCGACCTTTCGGTCTTCTGTGTTCCGAGGCCATGTCTGCACATGCTAGGCTCGTCAAGTCAACCTAAGTGTTTGCATGTGTAAATCTGTCTTACACCCGTTGTATGTGAATGTCTGAATCAAACACCCGATCATCACGTGGTGCTTTGAAACAACGAACTGTCGCAACGGTGCACAATTAGGGAAACACTTTCTTGAAATTATTATGAGGGATCATCTTATTTACTACCGTCGTTCTAAGTAAACAAGATGTACAAAACATGATAAACATCACATGCAATCAAAAAGTGACATGATATGGCCAATATCATTTTGCTCCTTTTGATCTCCATCTTCGGGGCTCCATGATCATCATCGTCACCGGCATGACACCATGATCTCCATCATCATGATCTCCATCATCGTGTCTTCATGAAGTTGTCTCGCCAACTATTACTTCTACTACTACAGCTAATGGTTAGCAATAAAGTAAAGTAATTACATGGCGTTTCTCAATGACACGCAGGTCATACAAAAAATAAAGACACTCCTATGGCTCCTGCCGGTTGTCATACTCATCGACATGCAAGTCGTGATTCCTATTACAAGAACATGATCATCTCATACATCACATATATCATTCATCACATCCTTTGGCCATATCACATCACATAGCATATACCCTGCAAAAACAAGTTAGACGTCCTCTAATTGTTGTTTGCATGTTTTACGTGGCTGCTATGGGTTTCTAGCAAGAACGTTTCTTACCTACGCAAAGACCACAACGTGATATGCCAATTGCTATTTACCCTTCATAAGGACCCTTTTCATCGAATCCGTTCCGACTAAAGTGGGAGAGACAGACACCCGCCAGCCACCTTATGCAACTAGTGCATGTCAGTCGGTGGAACCGGTCTCACATAAGAGTACGTGTAAGGTTGGTCTGGGCCACTTCATCCCACAATACCGTCGAAACAAGATTGGACTAGTAACGGTAAGCATATTGAACAAAATCAACGCCCACAACTACTTTGTGTTCTACTCGTGCATAGAATCTACGCAATAGACCTAGCTCATGATGCCACTGTTGGGGGACGTAGCAGAAATTCAAAATTTTCCTACGTATCACCAAGATATATCTATGGAGAAACCAGCAATGAGGGGAAGGAGAGTGCATCTACATACCCTTGTAGATCGCTATGCAGAAGCATTCAAGAGAACGGGGTTGAAGGAGTCGTACTCGTCGTGATCCAAATCACCAGAGATCCTAGTGCCGAACGGACGGCACCTCCGCGTTCAACACACGTACAGCCCGGTGACGTCTCCCATGCCTTGATCCAGCAAGGAGAGAGGGAGAGGTTGAGGAAGACTCCATCCAGCAGCAGCACAATGGCGTGGTGGTGGTGGAGGAGCGTGGCAATCCTGCAGGGCTTTGCCAAGCACCATGGGAGAGGAGAAGGACTTGGGAGAGGGGGAGGGCTGCACCAAAGGCAAAGGTAAGAAGTCCTCCATCTCCCCCACTATATATAGGGGGGCCAAGGGGGGCGCCGGCCCTTGGAGATCCAATCTCCTAGGGGGGCGGCGGCCAAGGGAGGAATCCCTCCTCCCCAAGGCACCTAGGAGGTGCCTTCCCCTTTTGGGACTCTTCCTTAGGGTTTCCCCCACACTAGGCGCATGGGCCCTAGGGGAAAGTGGCGCCCCAGCCCACTTTGGGCTGGATCCCTTCCCACTTCAGCCCATGGGACCCTCCGGGATAGCTGGCCCCACCCGGTGGACCCCCGGGACCCTTCCGGTGGTCCCGGTACAATACCGATGACCCCGAAACTTGTCCCGATGGCCGAAATAGGACTTCCTATATATAAATCTTTACCTACGGACCATTCCGGAACTCCTCGTGACGTCTGGGATCTCATCCGGGACTCCGAACACCATTCGGTAACCACATACAAACTTCCTTTATAACCCTAGCGTCATTGAACCTTAAGTGTGTAGACCCTACGGGTTCGGGAACCATGCATACATGACCGTGACATTCTCCGATCAATAACCAACAGAGGGATCTGGATACCCATGTTGGTTCCCACATGTTCCACGATGATCTCATCGGATGAACCACGATGTCGAGGATTCGATCAATCCCGTATACAATTCCCTTTGTCTATCGATATTGTACTTGCCCGAGATTCGATCGTCGGTATCCCGATACCTTGTTCAATCTCGTTACCGGCAGGTCTCTTTTACTCGTTCCGTAACACATCATCCCGTGATCAACTCCTTGATCACACTGTGCACATTATGATGATGTCCTACCGAGTGGGCCCAGAGATACCTCTTCGTCACACGGAGTGACAAATCCCAGTCTCGATTCGTGCCAACCCAACAGACACTTTCGGAGATACCCGTAGTGCACCTTTATAGTCACCCAGTTACGTTGTGACGTTTGGCACACCCAAAGTATTCCTACGGTATCCGGGAGTTGCACAATCTCATGGTCTAAGGAAATGATACTTGACATTAGAAAAGCTTTAGCATACGAACTACACGATCTTGTGCTATGCTTAGGATTGGGTCTTGTCCATCACATCATTCTCCTAATGATGTGATCCCGTCATCAACGACATCCAATGTCCATGGTCAGGAAACCGTGACCATCTATTGATCAACGAGCTAGTCAACTAGAGGCTTACTAGGGACATGGTGTTGTCTATGTATCCACACATGTATCTGAGTTTCCTATCAATACAATTCTAGCATGGATAATAAATGATTATCATGAATAAGGAAATATAATAATAATCAATTTATTATTGCCTCTAGGGCATATTTCCAACAGTCACCTCCATATACGAGAAACATATCCTTAGTCCTTTTCAGGTACTTCAGGATGTTCTTGACCGCTGTCCAGTGATCCACTCCTGGATTACTTTGGTACCTCCCTGCTAGACTTATAGCAAGGCACACATCAGGTCTGGTACACAGCATTGCATACATGATAGAGCCTATGGCTGAAGCATAGGGAACATCTTTCATTTTCTCTCTATCTTCTGCAGTGGTCGGGCATTGAGTCTGACTCAATTTCACACCTTGTAACACAGGCAAGAACCCTTTCTTTGCTTGATCCATTTTGAACTTCTTCAAAATCTTGTCAAGGTATGTGCTTTGTGAAAGTCCAATTAAGCGTCTTGATCTATCTCTATAGATCTTAATGCCTAATATGTAAGCAGCTGCACCGAGGTCTTTCATTGAAAAACTCTTATTCAGGTATCCCTTTATGCTATCCAGAAATTCGATATCATTTCCAATCAGTAATATGTCATCCACATATAATATCAGAAATGCTACAGAGCTCCCACTCACTTTCTTGTAAATACAGGCTTCTCCGAAAGTCTGTATAAAACCAAATGCTTTGATCACACTATCGAAGCGTTTATTCCAACTCCGAGAGGCTTGCACCAGTCCATAGATGGATCGCTGGAGCTTGCACACTTTGTTAGCTCCCTTTGGATTGACAAAACCTTCTGGTTGCATCATATACAACTCTTCTTCCAGAAACCCATTCAGGAATGCAGTTTTGACATCCATCTGCCAAATTTCATAATCATAAAACGCGGCAATTGCTAACATGATTCGGACAGACTTAAGCATTGCTACGGGTGAGAAGGTCTCATCGTAGTCAATCCCTTGAACTTGCCGAAACCCTTTTGCGACAAGTCGAGCTTTGTAGACAGTAATATTACCGTCAGCGCCAGTCTTCTTCTTTAAGATCCATTTATTCTCAATCGCTTGCCGATCATCGGGCAAGTCAACCAAAGTCCACACTTTGTTCTCATACATGGATCCCATCTCAGATTTCATGGCTTCAAGCCATTTTGCGGAATCTGGGCTCACCATCGCTTCTTCATAGTTCATAGGTTCATCATGATCTAGTAGCATGACTTCTAGAACAGGATTACCGTACCACTCTGGTGCAGATCTCACTCTGGTTGATCTACGAGGTTCAGTAGTATCTTGTTCTGAAGTTTCATGATCATTATCATTAGCTTCCTCACTTATTGGTGTTGGTGTCATAGAAACAGGTTTCTGTGATGCATTACTCTCCAACAAGGGAGCAGGTACAGTTACCTCGTCAAGTTCTACTTTCCTCCCACTCACTTCTTTCGAGAGAAACTCCTTCTCTAGAAAGTTTCCGAACTTAGCAACAAAAGTCTTGCCTTCGGATCTGTGATAGAAGGTGTATCCAATAGTCTCCTTTGGATATCCTATGAAGACACACTTCTCCGATTTGGGTTCGAGCTTATCAGGTTGTAGCTTTTTCACATAAGCATCGCAGCCCCAAACTTTCAGAAATGACAACTTTGGTTTCTTGCCAAACCATAGTTCACAAGGTGTCGTCTCAACGATTTTGATGGTGCCCTATTTAACGTGAATGCGGCCGTCTCTAAAGCATAACCCCAAAACGATAGCGGTAAATCAGTAAGAGACATCATAGATTGCACCATATAAAGTAAAGTACGATTACGATGTTCGGACACACTATTACGCTGTGGTGTTCCGGGTGGCGTGAGTTGCAAAACTATTCCATATTGTTTCAAATGTACACCAAACTCGTAACTCAAATATTCTCCTCCACAATCAGATCGTAGGAATTTTATTTTCTTGTTACGATGATTTTCAACTTCACTCTAAAATTCTTTGAACTTTTCAAACGTTTCAGACTTATGTTTCATTAAGTAGATATACCCATATCTGCTTAAGTCATCTGTGAAGGTGAGAAAGTAACGATATCCGCCACGAGCCTCAATATTCATCAGACCACATACATCTGTATGTATGATTTCCAATAAATCTGTTGCTCTCTCCATAGTACCGGAGAACGGCGTTTTAGTCATCTTGCCCATAAGGCACGGTTCGCAAGTACCAAGTGATTCATAATCAAGTGGTTCCAAAAGTCCATCAGTACGGAGTTTCTTTATGCGCTTCACACCGATGACCTAAACGGCAGTGCCATAAATAAGTTGCACTATCATTATCAACTCTGCATCTTTTGGCTTCAACATTATGAATATGTGTGTCACTACTATCGAGATTCAATAAGAATAGACCATTCTTCAAGGGTGCATGACCATAAAAGATATTACTCATATAAATCGAACAACCATTATTCTCTGATTTAAATGAATAACCATCTCGCATCAAACAAGATCCAGATATAATGTTCATGCTTAACGCTGGCACCAAATAACAATTATTTAGGTCTAATATTAATCCCGAAGGTAGATGTAGAGGTAGCATGCCGACCGCGATCACATCGACTTTGGAACCATTTCCCACGCGCATCGTCACCTCGTCCTTAGCCAATCTTCGCTTAATCTGTAGTCCCTGTTTCGAGTTGCAAATATTAGCAACAAAACCAGTATCAAATACCTAGGTGCTACTGCGAGCATTAGTAAGGTACACATCAATAACATGTATATCACATATACCTTTGTTCACCTTGCCATCCTTCTTATCCGCCAAATACTTGGAGCAGTTCCGCTTCCAGTGACCAATCTGCTTGCAGTAGAAGCACTCAGTTTCAGGCTTAGGTCCAGACTTGGGTTTTTTCTCTTGAGCAGCAACTTGCTTGCTGTTCTTCTTGAAGTTCCCCTTCTTCTTCCCTTTGCCCTTTTTCTTGAAACTAGTGGTCTTGTTGACCATCAACACTTGATGCTCCTTCTTGATTTCTACCTCCGCAGCTTTCAGCATTGCGAAGAGCTCGGGAATAGTCTTATTCATCCCTTGCATATTATAGTTCACCATGAAGCTCTTGTAGCTTGGTGGAAGTGATTGGAGAATTTTGTCAATGACGCTATCATCCGGAAGATTAACTCCCAGTTGAATCAAGTGATTACAATACCCAGACATCTTGAGTATATGCTCACTGACAGAACTGTTCTCCTCCATCTTGCAGCTATAGAACTTATTGGAGACTTCATATCTCTCAATCCGGGCATTTGCTTGAAATATTAACTTCAACTCCTGGAACATCTCATATGCCCCATGACGTTCAAAACGTTGTTGAAGTCCCGGTTCTAAGCCGTAAAGCATGGCACATTGAACTATCGGGTAGTCATCAGCTTTGCTCTGCCAGACATTCATAACATCTCGTGTTGCTCCAGCAGCAGGCCTGGCACCCAGCGGTGCTTCCAGGACGTAATTCTTCTATGCAGCAATGAGGATAATCCTCAAGTTACGGACCCAGCCCGTGTAATTGCTACCATCATCTTTCAACTTTGCTTTCTCAAGGAACGCATTAAAATTCAACGGAACAACAGCACGGGCCATCTATCTACAATCAAACATACATAAGCAAGATACTATCAGGTACTAAGTTCATGATAAATTTAGGTTCAATTAATCATATTACTTAAGAACTCCCACTTAGATAGATATCCCTCTAATCCTCTAAGTGATTACGTGATCCAAATTAACTAAACCATGTCCGATCATCATGTGAGATGGAGTAGTTTCATTGGTGAACAGCACTATGTTGATCATATCTACTATATGATTCACGCTCGACCTTTCGGTCTCCGTGTTCCGAGGCCATATCTGTATATGCTTGGCTCGTCAAGTATAACCTGAGTATTCCGTGTGTGCAACTGTTTTGCACCCGTTGTATTTGAACGTAGAGCCTATCACACCCGATCATCATGTGGTGTCTCAGCACGAAGAACTTTCGCAACGGTGCATACTCAGGGAGAACACTTCTTGATAATTTAGTGAGAGATCATCTTATAATGCTACCGTCAATCAAAGCAAGATAAGATGCATAAAAGATAAACATCACATGCAATCAATATAAGTGATATGATATGGCCATCATCATCTTGTGCTTGTGATCTCCATCTCCGAAGCACCATCATGATCACCATCGTCACCGGCGTGACACCTTGATCTCCATCGTAGCATCGTTGTCGTCTCGCCAATCTTATGCTTCCATGACTATCGCTACCGCTTAGTGATAAAGTAAAGCATTACAGCACGATTGCATTGCATACAATAAAGCGACAACCATATGGCTCCTGCCAGTTGCCGATAACTCGGTTACAAAACATGATCATCTCATACAATAAAATTTAGCATCATGTCTTGACCATATCACATCACAACATGCCCTGCAAAAACAAGTTAGACGTCCTCTACTTTGTTGTTGCAATTTTTACGTGGCTGCTACGGGCTTTAAGCAAGAACCAATCTTACCTACGCATCAAAACCACAACGATAGTTTGTCAAGTTGGTGCTATTTTAACCTTCGCAAGGACCGGGCGTAGCCACACTCAGTTCAACTAAAGTTGGAGAAACTGTCACGCGCAAGCCACCTATGTGCAAAGCACGTCGGGAGAACCGGTCTCGCGTAAGCGTACGCGTAATGTCGGCCGGGCCGCTTCGTCCAACAATACCGCCGAACCAAAGTATAATATGCTGGTAAGCAGTATGACTTATATCGCCCACAACTCACTTGTGTTCTACTCGTGCATATAACATCAACATATAAAACCTGGCTCGGATGCCACTGTTGGGGAACGTAGTAATTTCAAAAAAATTCCTACGCACACGCAAGATCATGGTGATGCATAGCAACGAGAGGGGAGAGTGTGATCTACGTACCCTTATAGATCGACAACGGAAGCGTTAGGTTGATGTAGTCGTACGTCTTCACGACCCGACCGATCAAGCACCGAAACTACGGCACCTCCGAGTTCTAGCACATGTTCAGCTCGATGACGATCCCCGGACTCTGATCCAGCAAAGTGTCGGGGAAGAGTTCCGTCAGCACGATGGTGTGGTGACGATCTTGATGTACTAATGTCGCAGGGCTTCGCCTAAGCACTGCTACGATATTATCGAGGACTATGATGGAAGGGGGCACCACACACGGCTAAGAATATGATCACGTGGATCAACTTGTGTCTCTAGGGGGTGCCCCTGCCTCCGTATATAAAGGCTCAAAGGGGGGGGCGGCTGGCCAAGAGGAGGCACGCCAGGAGGAGTCCTACTCCCTCCGGGGGTAGGACTCCCCCCTTTCCTAGTTGGAATAGGATTCGTGGAGGGGGGAAAGAGGAGAGAGAGGAGGAAGGGGGCCGG
The DNA here is from genome assembly GCF_002162155.2 of Triticum dicoccoides. Classification (NCBI taxonomy): domain Eukaryota; kingdom Viridiplantae; phylum Streptophyta; class Magnoliopsida; order Poales; family Poaceae; genus Triticum; species Triticum dicoccoides. Next base: position 756,741,026 of record NC_041382.1, read on the forward strand.
CCCCCTCTCCTTGTCCTATTCGGACCAAGGGGGGAGAGGCGCGCGGCCCATCTCTGGCTACCTCTCCTCTCTTCCACTAAGGCCCACTAAGGCCCATATACCTCCCGGGGGGGGGGTCCGGTAACCTCCCGGTACTCCGGTAAAATCCCGATTTCACCCGGAACACTTCCGATATCCAAACATAGGCTTCCAATATATCAATCTTTATGTCTCGACCATTTCGAGACTCCTCGCCATGTCCGTGATCACATCCGGGACTCCGAACAACCTTCGGTACATCAAAATGCATAAACTCATAATATAACTATCATCGAAACCTTAAGCGTGCGGACCCTACGGGTTCAAGAACAATGTAGACACGACCGAGACACGTCTCCAGTCAATAACCAATAGCGGGACCTGGATGCCCATATTGGTTCCTACATATTCTACGAAGATCTTTTATCGGTCAGACCGCATAACAACATACGTTGTTCCCTTTGTCATCGGTATGTTACTTGCCCGAGATTCGATCGTCGGTATCCAATACCTAGTTCAATCTTGTTACTGGCAAGTCTCTTTACTCGTTCCGTAATACATCATCCCGCAACTAACTCATTAGTTCCAATGCTTGCAAGGCTTAAGTGATGTGTATTACCGAGAGGGCCCAGAGATACCTCTCTGACGATCGGAGTGACAAATCCCAATCTCGAAATACGCCAACCCAACATGTACCTTTGGAGACACCTGTAGAGCACCTTTATAATCACCCAGTTACGTTGTGACGTTTGGTAGCACACAAAGTGTTCCTCCGGCATACGGGAGTTGCATAATCTCATAGTCATAGGAACATGTATAAGTTATGAAGAAAGCAATAGCAACATACTAAACGATCGAGTGCTAAGATAATGAAATGGGTCATGTAAATCAGATCATTTAACTAATGATGTGATCCCGTTAATCAAATGACAACTCTTTGTCCATGGTTAGGAAACATAACCATCTTTGATTAACGAGCTAGTCAAGTAGAGGCATACTAGTGACACTCTGTTTGTCTATGTATTCACACATGTATTATGTTTCCGGTTAATACAATTTTAGCATGAATAATAAACTTTTATCATGATATAAGGAAATAAATAATAACTTTATTATTGCCTCTAGGGCATATTTCCTTCGTATTCATGCCATTCCATCTTACTCGTCACAATCGCTACCGAACCCAAAATCCGTACAATGATCCAACGGTTTCGTGTTGGGGGTTTGGATGGTAGTCGCTCAAGTTTATTACTAGGTTTTTATGTATGTATGGATTTTCTGCAACAACAAAAAATGTATGGATTTGTCGGTCATATGTGATGTGTTCATCTTCTTATTTGTAATTTGAGAAAGACATCACATCGGCTAGGTTGCCTGTAGCGGGGAATATGATTCGCTATTTGTGATACTAGTATATTCCTGCAGAATAAAAGATAAGATGCTATCTATGTAGTGCATAGTATTATATATTAATATTTTACAGATGACTTTTTTATTGTCATGCATGACACATAGTAGGATATCATTTATTAGTAGGTCTTGCTCTTGATCTGACTAAAAATGGTGTAGCTATTATTCAATATGGAGATGATATTGTATTATGCATTGATCGTCTTCCTCACAAGGCATTGAACCTCTGATTATTGCTTCATATGTTTAAAATGATGCATGGGTTAAAGATCACTTCGACAAAAGTGAAATCCTATGTGTGGGAGATGATGATGAAATACTTAAGATTTATGCTCACATTTTTAGCTGTCAGATTGGGTACTTTCCTATAAATACCTTGGGGTTCATGTGAGATTCTCTTGCCTGAGGGGGGTGGATTGGGATTTCATGGAATCCAAATACATTAAAAAAATGTGACTCTTGGATTGGTAGTTCAGCATCCTCTTGTGGTAGATTAACTCTTTTGAACTCTAATCTTTCTAGTATAACATACTAGTACATGTCTATGTTCCTTTTGACAAAGACATTTATCAAGAGATTTGTTAACACACAGAAGGAGGTTTTTTGGCAATCTGGTAATGGCAAAAAAAAGATATTACCTGGTGAAATGGTTTAGAACTTGCAGGTCTAAGATAAAGTGTGGCCATATAAAGGATTATGACAAGACATTGTGATGGCTAAGTATTTCAAAGAGCTACTATAGCCATCGTGAAAGAAAGTTAAAAAAAATCAACGATTCTCCTTGTTAGAAAGCCATTCCCAAAGTGAAATAATTTTATATGGTTGGAAGACATGTGGAAATCCGTAAATGGTAATATTGCCAAACTTTAGAATGGTACTTTTGTTGGTAATATGCTCCTGAGAAATTTCATCAGTTTTTTAACATTTGCAATTTCCATGATTGCACAGTTAAGGTATTAGTTCCATTTTTAGGAGAAGGTTAAGTCCAGATCATTATGCTAAATGGAATGGCATTTTTACAATGGCCAGAAACACACAGACCTTTGTGTCTCTGGTGATGGAGACATAATTAAGTGGTCTCTTGACCCTAAATCCAGCTTTACCACTAAGTCTGTGTATAGTTTGGTTGAACAAAACAGTGCTAGAAATGACTATAGGTGGATTTGGTAAGCCAAGATCCCCTTGAAAATCCAGATTTCCCTTTGGGAACTATTCTAACACGTCCATGTCCCATGCAGGCCGCCATTGCCTCTATGTCTCATTGGCCGCTTGTGCAATCACGTTCACTGCCACTAAGGTGGGGGTAGACACCGCAGCTAAGGTGGGAGACAGACTAGTGGGGGTAGGCGTCATGCTCGCAAGAAACCCTTCGTGGTCGACACCGCAGCTGCCAAAGAGTGCACCTCCTCCTGCTGTCATGACATCAGAAGCCTTGATGCGTCCATGGTGATCGGTTGAAGAGGACCTCGGTACCGTCCAACTGGGTGATAGAGCCGAGGAGCATGTGAGAGCCTAGCTCAATATGAATGATAGACTACTCACATCAACAAGGAATTCCTTCTTTTTCGAGAGCCCCCATTCGAAAAGAACTCCAGAGTTAAGTGTGCTTGGCTTGGAGTAATTCTAGGATGGCTATGGCCGCGACGTTACAGAGCCAAAGCTGACAAGGGTGACTGGCCACTGGCAGTAACTACCTAGCAGATGGGTCGGTCGGTGGTTTGAGATCTCTGATCCAGAATTCCCAGATCGGGAGGTTTGGCTGGGGGCTTCTGCGTCCTCTCTATCTGCTAGTATGACAGAACTATGTGATAACTATTCTATTGATGAATCTAATAGTAAAACGTGTCTAGATGCATCTGTATCTAGACAAATCCGAGACAAATAATATGGCCGGATGGGAGTAGTTTAAATGGTCAACCAACTGTGTCGATCAAATCGAACAACGGTGGCAGTGCAACAAGCGAACACAACAAGATGTGCTGCCCATAATCGTTATTCCTGGCCCTCGTGTAGGGTTTCAGACTGAGTGGGGGTGAACTAGGGCATCTTCTGGTCACTTATAGCAGCCAATGCCATGCTACACGAAATGAATCCCTTAATTGGACACAATTACACCCTTATAACTTCCCAACTAATTGGAATTTTATCCAAAGGCTCTCTCATGCCTTGTGTCATAAGAATTTTAGAACATGCCTAGAGCTATGTATGTTGGTCTTTGCCTCCATGTCTTAGTAATTTGGGTCAAAATTATGCCAAAATTTTGGAAATTTTCCATAATTTTAGTTGGCCCATAAGCACAAATGGGCACCTTCAAAATTGGGCTAAATTTATAACTTGTAATTTGTATGGTGCAAAATTGTCACCCAAAAAATTTGTAAATCTTACCTGGCATACGTCAGCCAGGAGCCAGGAACCAACAAACCCCCATCCAGCCATAGATTGCTTTTGGGCAACGATGGTGCCACGTTAGTTTCCCCTACCAGTTCACTGCGAACGGCTAGTCGGCGAATGCCCTTTTCTTTTTCTTCCCAACAAAAAGGAAACTGGGTGGCGCGGGTAGTGGGGATCAAGCCGGCGACCTCCTTATAGATTGAGGTGGGCTTCCACCACCGTACCAATCCGTCCTTTTGTCATAAAATGCAATAAAAATTCATACATATAGCTTCAAGTTCTTTTTTAATTTGAATACATGCATATATTTCAGAAAACCTAATTTTGTTTCTCATTTAGGAGATGGCATTTTCTATTATCAAGAGATAACAATTTTATATTAAGAGATGGCATTTTTTATTATTTGAGAGATGGCATTTTCTATTATTAAGACATCACATTTATTATTATTAAGAGATACATTTTCATTCTAAGAGATGACATTTTTTCTTATTAAGAGATGGAATATTTTATTAATTAAGATATGGCATTTTATTATTAAGAGATCACATTTTTTATTTAAGCGATGGCATTTTTATTGTTTAAGGGATGAATTATTTTATTAAGAGATCAAAATTTTCATTTAAGAGGTGGTATTTTTATTATTTAAGAGGTACCATTTTTTATTTTAAGAGATGATTTTTTTATTAAGAGATGATTTTTGTTTATTTATTAACAGATGCCATTTTATTCTTAAGAGATGGCATTTTTACTATTTAAGAGATGGCATTTTTTTATTAAGAGATGACTTTTTTATTTTAAGAGATGCCACTTATTAGTATTAAGGGATGCATGTTTTATTTGTTAAGAGATGGAATTTTTATTTATTAAGTGATGAAATTTTATTATTAAGAGATGACATTTTTTATTTAAGAGATGGTATTTTTATTAGTTAAGAGACGAATTTTTTTATTAAGAGATGAATTTATTATTTATTAACAAATGACATTTTATTCTTAAGAGATGACATTTTTAGTTTAAGAGATGGCATTTTTACTATTTAAGAGATGACTTTTTTATTTTAAGAGATCACATTTTTTATTTTAAGAAATGCCACTTATTATTATTAAGGGGTGGCATGTTTTATTTGTTAAGAGATGGCATTTTTATTTATTAAGTGGTGAAATTTTATTATTAAGAGATGCCATTTTTATTATTTAAGAGATGCATTTTTTATATTAAGAATGTCAATTTTTATTTAAGAGATGGCAATTTCAATTTTCAGAGATGGCATTTTTTTGTTAAGAGATCACTTTATTTTTACGTGTGAGATGGCATTTTTATTATCGAGAGATGTCATTTTTTATGTGATACTTATAAAGACATTTTTTTCGTGTGGTGCTTAAGCTGGGATTTTTTCCTTTTTCATGCTTGGGAGGATGTCATTTTTCTGTAGAGGATGGCAGTTTTATAAGATCACTCGTCTTTTTTTATGAAAAGTTTTAACGTGGTAATTTTAAACAAAAGAAAAATATTTTAACTGGGCCTTTTTAGGTATCGGGGTCGCTCTGGCGAACGACCAGAAACGTTCGCCGGGGGTGCTGTCCCAGCTAACGAAACCGGCAGCTACAATCTCCCCCATGGGGACCGTGCCCCGGATATTGGTGTCCAAAAGTATTGTATAGTGCAAAATTTTGGTTCATGCCAAATTTGAAACTATCCAACTGCCGAATGGACAATCTCTAGTTTTTAACTCTTTTCCTCTGTGTGCAACCACCTCGAAACGATATCTCAGCCTGTGTTGGATGTCGGTCTCGCAACAAGATTTGTGCCGCATAGTGTGTCATGAAATCTTTTTTGTCTGATGTAGCCCCCATTATGGCTCTTCTTTTCTTGTATGAAAACTTTTTTATTTATTAAGAGATGGCATTTTATTCTTAAGAGATGGCATTTTTAGTTGAAGAGATGGCATTTTTACTATTTAAGAGATGTCATTTTTTATTAAGAGATGCCTTTTTATTTTAAGAGATCACATTTTTATTTTAAGAGATGCCATTTTTTATTTCTTAAGAGATGGGATTTTACTATTAAGAGATGGCATTTTTTATTTAAGAGATGGAAATTTTATTAAGAGATGGATTTTTATATTAAGAATGGCATTTTTATTTAAGAGATGGCATTTTTATTTTTAAGAGATGGCATTTTTTTTACCTAGGACATGCCATATTTATCATTAAGAGATAAGGGATGTCATTTTTTGTGTGATGCTTATGCATAGAGCAACCTTGAAATGATATCTCAGGCTATGTTGGATGTCGGTCTAGCAATAAGATTTGTGCCGCATAGTGTGTCATGAAATCTTTCTTGTCTGATGTAGCCCCCATTATGGCTCTCCTTTTCTTGTATGAAAACTTCGTAATGAAGATGTATTGCGTCGATTGATGCAAACGATAGATACCCCTTTTGCGAAATAAATATATAGATAATCTATAAAATAAAATTTGTAAACTAGCGCGTAAGCATGATGATATGCGTATGCATAGAACAATTCAAACAACATATCAACATAGCAAATGTACTAACCAGGCTCCAGGCACAGTAAACAAAAAGACGGACCAAACAATGAGTTATAATCTTCATTTTTGTTGGTGAATAAAAAAGAAAAAACTGTTCCCTCAAAAAAAGAAAAGAAAAGAAAAAATTGAAAGCAAAGATAATCGACATCGGGCTTCTTGCTTGCATCGCTATATGATTCACCGGGCCTATCTTCAATTATCCTTGGTGCATGTCGGCCAGCAATGGAGTTCTGTCTGATTCGCTCGTCTCTTCGTCCCCCGTTTCTTCCACGACCCCGAGGCTGTTTTTGGGTGACCTCCCGTCGGAGCCCTCGGACGGTGGGGCCGTGACTGTCCGAGCCGCCGCGGCAGGGAGGATCAGGCTCGGAGACATGACCTTGATCACACGGATGCGGCACCGGACGACGAGGCGGTCGTCGCTGACCATCTGTTCGGCCGACGCGAGGTCGCCGCTCGTCACCAGGTACGGGGACACGTGCACTGGGTTGTCAATGTCGAACATGTGCTCCGTGAACTCGGCACCCTCCTTGCAGGCATCCTCCAGAGGGTAGTCATCGGCGAGCTCGAAGCAGAACTCGGCCGTGGTAACCGGCTCGTCGGACTTCCCACGGCCGAGGAAGACGGCCACGCAGTCCTTGGTGACGTCGTCGTGCCCGTTGGGGTACACCTTGAAGGGGACGCGCTCCTTGGCAAGGGCATGGTGCCGGGGTTCTGCGTGCAGCCAACAAGGGTCGGAGAGGCCGCGTCCAAGGCCTGGGGCATGAACGAGCAGATGCCCCACTTCCTGCGGTACCGGCTGGCCGGCGAGCTGGAGAGGGGCCAGGCGGTGGTGGACGTGGTGGTGCGGACTCCCGGGGGCGGGGGGTGTTACATAAACAGATGCGTGGACACGGTGCTTGTCTGCAAGGCCAAGATCGGAGGGGGTCTATCCCCGTGTTTTCTTGCTAGGACAGTCAGCGGCACGACTGGGAATAGATAGTTTAGCGCGTTGGTTTTTATTTTATTCTTATTTAGGACAGCATGAAGCCAGCATGCGAATTCTTGTTTCTCAATCAAGAAGTATATAGTGGATGATCTCAATTTTGTATTTTTCTACCAAGAACTGTGCTTTATAGTGGATCTAACTTTTATCCTTCCTGTCAAGATGATTTATAATAGATACTGAGTTGATTGCAATAAGTGCATGACGTCTATATCTATACCTAAAAAAAGTGATAATCAACATTTTACCTTTTTTAAGAACAAGGCTATTTTTAGTTTATAGCATGGCAATTTTTCAGTTTAGTGGCGCCTTGGAAAATTTTAAGTTTTATTGCCATGGCAATTTCTACTTTTTGTTTATCCATGGCAAATTTACATTTTCTTGCCATGGCAAAAATATTCTTTACATGCATGTCAAAATTTTACTTTAGTCGATCATGGCAAATTAAATTTAATTTTGAAATTCTGCCATGGTAAATTCACCTTCATTGACATGGCTAATTTACCTAAATCATCGTGGCAAACTTTAACTTTTATTGCCATGGAAATTTCTACTTTTTATTTTTTCCATTGAAAAATTACATTTTTTTACCATGGCAAAATTATCTATACCGCCATGGCAAAATTACTTTTTAGATACATATCAAAATTTCACTTTAGTCGGTGATGGCAAATTAAATTCACTTCTATTCTGCCATGGCAAATTCATCTACATTGACATGCCAAATTTACCAAAATCACCAACGCATTTTTTACTCTATTCCATAATCTGTCCTAAAATTCTATATTACTAATAAACAGTATAACGCAGCTAGTTACGCACTTCCTCAGCGATTTCACGTTTTTTGCCGTTGGATCGCGGTACTGGACGTTCCAGATCACAGTAGCCGGGCCGCTGCTCCGCGCGGTGACCTAGGGGTCCTCTCGTTAATTGGGCCGTTTGACCATGTTATCTGCAGAAGGGCCCAAAAGGAGAACCGTTCAGGCGTGGATTCCCTGCCTCTCTCCATTGCTCACGAAACCGTGTTCCTCTCCGCGGCCGCCGCCGTCGTTGTACGCCGAAGAAGGAAGCCAGGCTGGTGGGGGCACAAGGAGAGGTGTGAGTTCGTTCGCTCTCTTCGCGGCCTGAGGCTTCAACGAAACTCCCACGCATGGAGCTCCTCCTCGACCCCTCCCTGCTGGTACAGTGGTACCATCTCCCCCGCCACGAACCACTATGTTCCCCATCTTCCGTTCGACTCTCCCTCCTCGTGGGAGATTCTTTCCCATGCCATCGTGGATAGCATATGCATCGTCGTTGAATTGATTGATACGCAAACACACCATCTTCTAACTAACTGGTTGGTCCATTAGTTTGATTAGGAGTTGATAATTGTTTGGATTTGAGATTACTGCACCTCTTCTAAAAAGCCTAATTTTCCTAATGTTTATGCATCATCAAGTGGGCAAGTTGGCGTGGATTTGACCTGGGTTGCGAGTTAATCTGCATATCACAAAAAGAAATCAAAGGTGCAGGAAAGATTACACAATGCACCATGTGGCAACAGTGATCACATCAAGTTATAAACAGACAAGATTTTCCTTTTAGATATTAGATAGTGGAGGAATTGTGGACACCGGCAGCAGCAGCATTCTCCATATATTTTAGACAGTGTTAATGATGTCCATGTGCTCTATAGTTGACCATATATTTAGTTGTTGATTTATGTAGCATATAGATTGTGATGGCAAGTTTCCAGTGCAGTTTCTAAATTCCATGTGGCACATAAAAATGATAACGTACAATCTGCAAAGGATGAAACAAGGTATACTTTCCTATCACATGTCTTTCTTCTTTGCAGAGGCCGGGGGCTTTCCTCCTTTTCAATAAAAAAAATATATCTTTCTTCTCACAAAAATCATGTGCTCTCTTCTACACTAAGTTGCACTTGCCATCATCGGAAAATCATTATACACTTCAGCCATAAATCATCTGACGTTGAAAGCTATAATAGCTTATTGACCGGATCTGCCATTTATGGACTTGCCTTCTACCAAATGTGATTATGTTTCCGCACTTTGTAAATCATTTGTGTCCTTGTGAGTTCCTTTGTTTGTAGGTGAATACAGCAGCTATAGCTGGTGAGCTCCTGCACATGGTTTCTGACACTCCTCAACCCCCTTCCTGCCTGGTTGCTTCGGGATGAAAGGATTATTATAGTCGTGACTTAATAGACCGCAACAGCGAGAATACCTTCTGATCTTAAAGTTCTGGAACTTTGTTTTGAACTCGAACGTGTGGAATGGGCCGAAAAAATGGTATAAGAATTTACTTTATCAAATTCTATGGCAACTTCACTGAGGGAAAAAAAAAGCTTATGAACTTATAACTTTCTTATTGAGCTGGTGTAGTTAGATGTTCTATGGGATAATAGCACCATGTTAATAATCAGTATAATATATACTATTGCTTTCATTGTTATTAATTGTTGTCTATATTTATGAAAACTATCAACGTACATGCTTTTTATTTTGAAGTGGGTCTGATCACCACAATCGGGTCCCAAACTTTGCTGATTTTGTGTCAATCATACAGAAATTTGTTGATAGAGCTATGTTCTACACATGTGTATCTTTGGTTTCGAAAAATGATTAGAATTCCCGATTTTATTGCTGACAAATTTATACCAGTAAGTTTGTAAAGTTTAATTATTATGTTATGCGTCTTCATTTGTTAATGGAAATTCCAATCTCCCTGTAAAGAAATATAAGACCGTTTAGATCATGATCTAAACAATTATATATTTCTTTACAGAGGGAGAATTTATTAACGGTAATTCCCATCTATTTTTCATACAAATGGGAGGGCGCGACAACGTGCGCTTTCATGGTCTAGTGTACACTTATTCCTGGATGGAGTGAGTAGGAAGGAAGCAGGCCTACCATGCATGGCCAGCCTTTGAATGACACACGTCCACCATCGGACAGAAGCACGACTACCATCGCAATCAAGCATGACCAACATCGAAAGGAAGCATGTGACCATCAGCCTGTTGGTGTTTGAACCATGACTTAGTGTTGTTGCAAAAGGAGTTATGAACTTTTCGTATCAAAATAATTTGTGTCAGTGTATATTAATGTTGTTGATCCATACAATTTCCATCGCGAAGCAAATGTGTCCATCAAACATGAATTTAGTTTCTGTTACACAAAAGAAATGTTTCCAAACATCTAAAAAATGGTACTACAACATTGAAGTAATGCTTCATTGAAAAAAAAATATCACACGATCAGATAGTAATATTGTTTCCATCACGCGATGCTTCTACTGGCAAATAAAGTTTACATGCCACCTTTGCGCTACAGAAAAACATCTACAGAAACATTTAGGTTCATTTATTTGTTTATTATTGGAAGCAAACCTGAAATTTCTGGGAAGCATTACCTTTCTATATTTGTTTGTTGGAAGCAATCACGACTTACCCAAAAAAACGAAAAAATAGAGTTTTAAACGTATTTATGGGAAGCGTTCGTTTCTAGTATATATATTTGATGGAAACAAATCACGACTTACCAAAACAACAGAAAACGGAGTTGTTACATAATTTCCGGGAAGCAGTCTCCGATTTGGAAAATGCGCACACGTTTCCCTGGCTCAATCCAGATGCTTTAAAAGATTGCGGCTCTTTATATTCGTTGTGATACCAATTCGATCGGTCTAGCTCCGTTTTCAGCCTCCGTGTACGTAGGTACGTCCGCTCGTCCGTCTCCGACCAATGGGTACCAGCGCCAGCCGCGCGTCGTCGCCGTCTCCGCCGTCGTCGTGCGGCCTGGTGAAGACGGACTCCACCACGCAGCTCTTCGTCGTGCCCGACTACTCCAAGTGGGCGCGGATGCCCGCCGGTTCCGCGCTCAACTTCGACATGTTCTATATCCGCGGCTGCGACTACAGTCACTAGTCACTACACCCTCAAGGTCTACCCCGCCGGCCTCGACAAGGAATCGGCGGAGTTCGTCGCGGTCTTCGTCCACGGGCCCTTCGATGACCGCTATTCCCTGAGCGCCGCCGCCAGTGTCTCGAATCTCTCGATCGAGATCCTGGACGCGACCGGGAGGCACGTCGTCTTCGACAACCACACGGCCAGGTCGGAGCAGGCGGTGCGCCACCACGGACGCAGCAAGGGCTACGTCCGCTTCGTCAGCCGCCGGGAGCTGGAGGCGTCGTGCTGCGTCAGCGAGGAAGACGACAGCCTCACCGTCCGGTGCACCATCTCCGTCGACAGGGAGGTGACTTGGCCGCTCACTATGGCACCGCCACCACCCGACAAGGTCGCAGCGGGTGCCCTGACAGGCTCCGGGCGGCGCTCCGGACAGGGGAGTGCGCGTACACCCCGCACTTCGGCCTCGGCGGCAGCAGCTGGTACTTCAAGGCTGCGTTTTGATTTTCGGTTTGCCATTTTTCTCGGCCCTGAACAAATTTCGGCCATTTCAAAATTTTCGGCAAAATTTCGGACGAAATTACAAAATTAAATTTTAAATTTTCAGACAAAATTTGGCCGAAATTCGGCCGAAATTTGATTAAAAAAATTCACAGAAAATTGAAATCAAGCAAAGCAAAAGCATAGCAGCCCAACAACCATCAGGAGTAATCATATAATGTTTAGCAAATTAGCTCTAGGGATTAAAATAAGAGCGTCAGTCCAATATAACCCTCACGCACATTAGTTCTAAACTTACAGTCCACAACCATCACATCAGTCCAAAGTTTAGATACTTCAGTACAACCAACAATAGGATTTAAAGGATTTCACATAGAAACGGCTCCAGAAGACAGCCATCAAAGCATCACACCGAACAGCAAAAGACAACCATCAAAGCATCACAACGAACAACAGCTCCAAAAGAAATCCATGAAAGCATGGACGGGGAGGTCTTGTTCCATCGAAAAAGTCCAGCTTCAATGCTCCAAGCTCCAACTAGCATCATGCTCCAAGCTCTAGCTAGGTAACATTTCAAAGACAAATATAGGTGATAAGTAGCATTTAGAACAGCACTACTACATGATAAGTAGCAACAAGAATAGCACTACTAAGAGACAAGTAGCAATTAGAACAGCACTAGTAGGTTACTGGTAGCAATTAGAACAGTACTAGTAGGTGATAAGTAGCAATTACAACAGCCATAAAAGAAGATAATTAGAAATTACAACAGTACTAGGCGATAATTGACAAGTAGCAATTAGAACAACAGTACTGATCATTACTAAGTGAGCATAAACATTAGAGCACCAGAATAAGAAAGCAATGTACATCAAGCTATTTAAAGATCAACCACTTCAAACATATGCATCAAGCGAGATTTTTCAAAGTAATCATCATGAAGAAGAAACACCGAAAAGAAGAGACTTACCAAATCTATGAGTAGAGGCTGTTGACTTCCTTGACCTTCTTAACTAGTCGTCCAGATCTACGAGTCTCCAAATTGCCAACGCTTGCTTGTGTCTCCTTTTCGACTTGTACTTGTATCTCTTCTTCCACTTGCATTTGTACTTGTATCAGCAGTGCACTTGGATCAACCTTTTTATCTATATCTCTCTCTTTCTCTTGAGTGTAGGAGTAGGCCCTAATTGGATCAGCAGTGTGGTTGGTATAGGAGTAGGCCCTAATTATTGAGTGATCTTCAAAGCAGCTCCGAAGTATGGACAGTCAGCTTTACGTCCAGCAATATCATTGGCATGAAAAAATTTAGACCAAGCTAGGCCAAGTGCATCTCTAGAATTAGGATCCAAAGCACTACTGATCTTGGGCTGCATACTTTGTTGCTGCATAATTGCTTGTCAAAATACGCGGTGATACTTTTTTTGCCAACAGAAACTCGCACGTCACCCACACTCCCCTTGCCAATCCTCCTATCAACTCTGCGGGAGACATTCGGGTCACGCAATGCCTCTCTAATATTCATCTGAATTTCTTCTTCATCATCATCAAGTATGTTAATCACCCCTCCTTGCTGATACAACTCCAAACAATTTAGGAACAAATACCAAATAGTTTCATGGAAGTACTGAATTAAGTGAGAGCTCTATGCCATCTTTTTTATTTGAACTAAATTAGAGCTCTATAAGAACCCCATGCAATCTCACAGCTCATATCATGTTAGTATGTTACCTTTCCAAGAGCTTTGGGAACCAATTGCACTTGCATCATGGTTGCAGCTGCCACTCCTATTTGCAGTTCCATCACCTGAAAATCAAGTGACAAAAGGACACCGGTCAGTTATGAAGAGTAGGTAACTAAGGAAGCAACCCTTGCTTAGTAGGGTGTCCTCATATTAATAATAAACAAAAAACAGTACAGCCCAATGCTCTAGTTCAGATAGTAAGGAATAAGTAATTTATATACAACTCGATGCTCTAGTTTGACAAACAGACAAGTCACAAACTGTAATCTATTCTTGAGAAAGATACAATGATGCTTAGTTCTAGAACCACCACTTAATGGTACCACTGACCATTGAAATTAATCATCAGTCAACATCTACTTTTCTGTTGAAATTAATCTGTTCTTGAGAAAAAAAACTCCAATGTTGCACAAAAGCATCATCTCGACAGCTCAAAAACAAGCACACAACACAGATATATGGAACAATTATATGTTTTAGGATGTTCATAACAAAGTTTGTAACCCACTTTTCTGTTGGACCAAAATAAATATTACCAGATCTAGAGCATCCTTGGTGACTACAAGATGCATGTATAATTCAGATTAAGAATGTCACTACTGTGTTCAACTCATCAAGACTCAGTTTTTCTTACCCCCCGTATGATATATGCATAAATCTAAAGCAGCACAAGCAGCCAAGCCATTTACCAGGGACCTCTCCTAAATCTAAAGCAGCACAAGTAGACACAGATTATAACCAAGAAACAAAGCAACATCGATCTGAAATTGCTGAAGAACTGAAACTGCAGACACGTACCTGGACGAGACAAATTGCTGAAGACTGAAACTGCATACACGTACTGAAACTGCATCAAGAACATTTGTACCTTCCCAGTCAAGCGGACACCCTCCATGCTGTTGCCGCTGCCCCGTGCTACTGCCTCCGTTGAACTGGTCGGCTCGCGCTCCATCAGCTACGTTGCCGCAGCCGCCGAGCACCATGTTGCAGTCTTGGAGAACAGGAAGTGGATGGGGTGGAGGATGAGGAGGACGGCCGGAGAAGTGAGTGCCTTGGCCGGAGATGTGGAGGAGGGCGAGGAGATGTGGAGGACGGCCGAAAAAGTGAGCGCCTTGGCCGGAGATGTGGAGGAGGGCGACGAGATGTGGTCTGTACGCAGCGGCGGCGCCGCACACAGGAGGAGGGACAGGGAATGAGCGATTCTAGGGTTAGGCCGTTTGGGTTTCGTGGATTTGTCTCAGCGGAAGCTAACTGGAAGTCTCTCGAAGCTGGGCCGGGCAAAAAAAATTCAAACTGGGCCAAATTATTCGGCCGATAGGCCCATATCTCGGGCCCTAGCGAGACGGCCGAAATCCGGCCGAAATTGATTTTTTTCGGCCGAAAATCAAAACGCAGCTTCAAGGTGTACCCCAACGGGCACGACGACGTCACCAAGGACTGCGTGGCCGTCTTCCTCGGCCGTGGGAAGTCCGACGAGCCGGTTACCACGGCCGAGTTCTGCTTCGAGCTCGCCGATGACTACCCTCTGGAGGATGCCTGCAAGGAGGGTGCCGAGTTCACGTAGCACATGTTCGACATTGACAACCCAGTGCACGTGTCCCCGTACCTGGTGACGAGCGGCGACCTCGCGTCGGCCGAACAGATGGTCAGCGACGACCGCCTCGTCGTCCGGTGCCGCATCCGTGTGATCAAGGTCATGTCTCCGAGCCTGATCCTCCCTGCCGCGGCGGCTCGGACAGTCACGGCCCCACCGTCCGAGGGCTCCGACGGGAGGTCACCCAAAAACAGCCTCGGGGTCGTGGAAGAAACGGGGGACGAAGAGACGAGCGAATCAGACAGAACTCCATTGCTGGCCGACATGCACCAAGGATAATTGAAGATAGGCCCGGTGAATCATATAGAGATGCAAGCAAGAAGCTCGATGTCGATTATCTTTGCTTTCAATTTTTTCTTTTCTTTTCTTTTTTTGAGGGAACAGTTTTTTCTTTTTTATTCACCAACAAAAATGAAGATTATAACTCATTGTTTGGTCCGTCTTTTTGTTTACTGTGCCTGGAGCCTGGTTAGTACATTTGCTATGTTGATATGTTGTTTGAATTGTTCTATGCATATGCATATCATCATGCTTACGCGCTAGTTTACAAATTTTATTTTATAGATTATCTATATATTTATTTGGCAAAAGGGGTATCTCTCGTTTGCATCAATCGACGCAATACATCTTCATTACGAAGTTTTCATACAAGAAAAGGAGAGCCATAATGGGGGCTACATCAGACAAGAAAGATTTCATGACACACTATGCGGCACAAATCTTATTGCTAGACCGACATCCAACATAGCCTGAGATATCATTTCAAGGTTGCTCTATGCATAAGCATCACACAAAAAATGACATCTCTTATCTCTTAATGATAAATATGGCATGTCCTAGGTAAAAAAATGCCATCTCTTAAAAATAAAAATGCCATCTCTTAAATAAAAATGCCATTCTTAATATAAAAATCCATCTCTTAATAAAATTTCCATCTCTTAAATAAAAATGCCATCTCTTAATAGTAAAATCCCATCTCTTAAGAAATAAAAAATGGCATCTCTTAAAATAAAAATGTGATCTCTTAAAATAAAAAGGCATCTCTTAATAAAAAATGACATCTCTTAAATAGTAAAAATGCCATCTCTTCAACTAAAAATGCCATCTCTTAAGAATAAAATGCCATCTCTTAATAAATAAAAAAGTTTTCATACAAGAAAAGAAGAGCCATAATGGGGGCTACATCAGACAAAAAAGATTTCATGACACACTATGCGGCACAAATCTTGTTGCGAGACCGACATCCAACACAGGCTGAGATATCGTTTCGAGGTGGTTGCACACAGAGGACAAGAGTTAAAAACTAGAGATTGTCCATTCGGCAGTTGGATAGTTTCAAATTTGGCATGAACCAAAATTTTGCACTATACAATACTTTTGGACACCAATATCCGGGGCACGGTCCCCATGGGGGAGATTGTAGCTGCCGGTTTCGTTAGCTGGGACAGCACCCCCGGCGAACGTTTCTGGTCGTTCGCCAGAGCGACCCCGATACCTAAAAAGGCCCAGTTAAAATATTTTTCTTTTGTTTAAAATTACCACGTTAAAACTTTTCATAAAAAAAGACGAGTGATCTTATAAAACTGCCATCCTCTACAGAAAAATGACATCCTCCCAAGCATTAAAAAGGAAAAAAGCCCAGCTTAAGCACCACACGAAAAAAATGTCTTTATAAGTATCACATAAAAAATGACATCTCTCGATAATAAAAATGCCATCTCACACGTAAAAAAAAAGTGATCTCTTAACAAAAAAATGCCATCTCTGAAAATTGAAATTGCCATCTCTTAAATAAAAATTGACATTCTTAATATAAAAAATGCATCTCTTAAATAATAAAAATGCCATCTCTTAATAATAAAATTTCATCACGTAATAAATAAAAATGCCATCTCTTAACAAATAAAACATGCCACCCCTTAATAATAATAAGTGGCATTTCTTAAAATAAAAAATGTGATCTCTTAAAATAAAAAAGTCATCTCTTAAATAGTAAAAATGCCATCTCTTAAACTAAAAATGCCATCTCTTAAGAATAAAATGTCATTTGTTAATAAATAATAAATTCATCTCTTAATAAAAAAATTCGTCTCTTAACTAATAAAAATACCATCTCTTAAATAAAAAATGTCATCTCTTAATAATAAAATTTCATCACTTAATAAATAAAAATTCCATCTCTTAACAAATAAAACATGCATCCCTTAATAATAATAAGTGGCATCTCTTAAAATAAAAAAGTCATCTCTTAATAAAAAAATGCCATCTCTTAAATAGTAAAAATGCCATCTCTTAAGAATAAAATGGCATCTGTTAATAAATAAACAAAAATCATCTCTTAATAAAAAAATCATCTCTTAAAATAAAAAATGGTACCTCTTAAATAATAAAAATACCACCTC
>NC_041382.1:756758812-756771584 GCF_002162155.2 Triticum dicoccoides
TACCACCTCTTAAATGAAAATTTTGATCTCTTAATAAAATAATTCATCCCTTAAACAATAAAAATGCCATCGCTTAAATAAAAATGTTATCTCTTAATAAGAAAATGCCATATCTTAATTAATAAAATATTCCATCTCTTAATAAGAAAAAATGTCATCTCTTAGAATGAAAATGTATCTCTTAATAATAATAAATGTGATGTCTTAATAATAGAAAATGCCATCTCTCAAATAATAAAAAATGCCATCTCTTAATATAAAATTGTTATCTCTTGATAATAGAAAATGCCATCTCCTAAATGAGAAACAAAATTAGGTTTTCTGAAATATATGCATGTATTCAAATTAAAAAAGAACTTGAAGCTATATGTATGAAATTTTATTGCATTTTATGACAAAAGGACGGATTGGTACGGTGGTGGAAGCCCACCTCAATCTATAAGGAGGTCGCCGGCTTGATCCCCACTACCCGCGCCACCCAGTTTCCTTTTTGTTGGGAAGAAAAAGAAAAGGGCATTCGCCGACTAGCCGTTCGCAGTGAACTGGTAGGGGAAACTAACGTGGCACCATCGTTGCCCAAAAGCAATCTATGGCTGGATGGGGGTTTGTTGGTTCCTGGCTCCTGGCTGACGTATGCCAGGTAAGATTTACAAATTTTTTGGGTGACAATTTTGCACCATACAAATTACAAGTTATAAATTTAGCCCAATTTTGAAGGTGCCCATTTGTGCTTATGGGCCAACTAAAATTATGGAAAATTTCCAAAATTTTGGCATAATTTTGACCCAAATTACTAAGACATGGAGGCAAAGACCAACATACATAGCTCTAGGCATGTTCTAAAATTCTTATGACACAAGGCATGAGAGAGCCTTTGGATAAAATTCCAATTAGTTGGGAAGTTATAAGGGTGTAATTGTGTCCAATTAAGGGATTCATTTCGTGTAGCATGGCATTGGCTGCTATAAGTGACCAGAAGATGCCCTAGTTCACCCACACTCAGTCTGAAACCCTACACGAGGGCCAGGAATAACGATTATGGGCAGCACATCTTGTTGTGTTCTCTTGTTGCACTGCCACCGTTGTTCGATTTGATCGACACAGTTGGTTGACCATTTAAAACAGCATTTAAAGACAAATATAGGTGATAAGTAGCATTTAGAACATCACTAGTACATGATAAGTAGCAACAAGAATAGCACTACTAAGAGACAAGTAGCAATTAGAACAACACTAGTAGGTTACTGGTAGCAATTAGAACAGTACTAGTAGGTGATAAGTAGCAATTACAACAGCCATAAAAGAAGATAATTAGAAATTACAACAGTACTAGGCGATAATTGACAAGTAGCAATTAGAACAACAGTACTGATCATTACTAAGTGAGCATAAACATTAGAGCACCAGAATAAGAAAGCAATGTACATCAAGCTATTTAAAGATCAACCACTTCAAACATATGCATCAAGCGAGATTTTTCAAAGTAATCATCATGAAGAAGAAACACCGAAAAGAAGAGACTTACCAAATCTATGAGTAGAGGCTGTTGACTTCCTTGACCTTCTTAACTAGTCGTCCAGATCTACGAGTCTCCAAATTGCCAACGCTTGCTTGTGTCTCCTTTTCGACTTGTACTTGTATCTCTTCTTCCACTTGCATTTGTACTTGTATCAGCAGTGCACTTGGATCAACCTTTTTATCTATATCTCTCTCTTTCTCTTGAGTGTAGGAGTAGGCCCTAATTGGATCAGCAGTGTGGTTGGTATAGGAGTAGGCCCTAATTATTGAGTGATCTTCAAAGCAGCTCCGAAGTATGGACAGTCAGCTTTACGTCCAGCAATATCATTGGCATGAAAAAATTTAGACCAAGCTAGGCCAAGTGCATCTCTAGAATTAGGATCCAAAGCACTACTGATCTTGGGCTGCATACTTTGTTGCTGCATAATTGCTTGTCAAAATACGCGGTGATACTCTTTTTGCCAACAGAAACTCGCACGTCACCCACACTCCCCTTGCCAATCCTCCTATCAACTCCGCGGGAGACATTCGGGTCACGCAATGCCTCTCTAATATTCATCTGAATTTCTTCTTCATCATCATCAAGTATGTTAATCACCCCTCCTTGCTGATACAACTCCAAACAATTTAGGAACAAATACCAAATAGTTTCATGGAAGTACTGAATTAAGTGAGAGCTCTATGCCATCTTTTTTATTTGAACTAAATTAGAGCTCTATAAGAACCCCATGCAATCTCACAGCTCATATCATGTTAGTATGTTACCTTTCCAAGAGCTTTGGGAACCAATTGCACTTGCATCATGGTTGCAGCTGCCACTCCTATTTGCAGTTCCATCACCTGAAAATCAAGTGACAAAAGGACACCGGTCAGTTATGAAGAGTAGGTAATTAAGGAAGCAACCCTTGCTTAGTAGGGTGTCCTCATATTAATAATAAACAAAAAACAGTACAGCCCAATGCTCTAGTTCAGATAGTAAGGAATAAGTAATTTATATACAACTCGATGCTCTAGTTTGACAAACAGACAAGTCACAAACTGTAATCTATTCTTGAGAAAGATACAATGATGCTTAGTTCTAGAACCACCACTTAATGGTACCACTGACCATTGAAATTAATCATCAGTCAACATCTACTTTTCTGTTGAAATTAATCTGTTCTTGAGAAAAAAAACTCCAATGTTGCACAAAAGCATCATCTCGACAGCTCAAAAACAAGCACACAACACAGATATATGGAACAATTATATGTTTTAGGATGTTCATAACAAAGTTTGTAACCCACTTTTCTGTTGGACCAAAATAAATATTACCAGATCTAGAGCATCCTTGGTGACTACAAGATGCATGTATAATTCAGATTAAGAATGTCACTACTGTGTTCAACTCATCAAGACTCAGTTTTTCTTACCCCCGTATGATATATGCATAAATCTAAAGCAGCACAAGCAGCCAAGCCATTTACCAGGGACCTCTCCTAAATCTAAAGCAGCACAAGTAGACACAGATTATAACCAAGAAACAAAGCAACATCGATCTGAAATTGCTGAACTGAAACTGCAGACACGTACCTGGACGAGACAAATTGCTGAAGACTGAAACTGCATACACGTACTGAAACTGCATCAAGAACATTTGTACCTTCCCAGTCAAGCGGACACCCTCCATGCTGTTGCCGCTGCCCCGTGCTACTGCCTCCGTTGAACTGGTCGGCTCGCGCTCCATCAGCTACGTTGCCGCAGCCGCCGAGCACCATGTTGCAGTCTTGGAGAACAGTAAGTGGATGGGGTGGAGGATGAGGAGGACGGCCGGAGAAGTGAGTGCCTTGGCCGGAGATGTGGAGGAGGGCGAGGAGATGTGGAGGACGGCCGAAAAAGTGAGCGCCTTGGCCGGAGATGTGGAGGAGGGCGACGAGATGTGGTCTGTACGCAGCGGCGGCGCCGCACACAGGAGGAGGGACAGGGAATGAGCGATTCTAGGGTTAGGCCGTTTGGGTTTCGTGGATTTGTCTCAGCGGAAGCTAACTGGAAGTCTCTCGAAGCTGGGCCGGGCAAAAAAAATTCAAACTGGGCCAAATTATTCGGCCGATAGGCCCATATCTCGGGCCCTAGCGAGACGGCCGAAATCCGGCCGAAATTGATTTTTTTCGGCCGAAAATCAAAACGCAGGTCCCCGTACGATACGACCACGGAGGAGCCGTCGCCCCCGACGCACTCCCCGGTAAGCTTGTTGTGGGTGTTGTCGATTTGCACGGTGATGCCGAACACCGGGCTGAGCGCCTGCCGGTCGCTATGGAGATCCTGGGCCGGGTCCAGGCCGTGGACGCTGGTGATGTTCACCGTGTACTTAGTGTCAGCTCTCGCCGTGATTATCCACACAAGAAGATATACTGAACCTATCATGATCCCTAGCACTATTGCGCCTATGCATAAATTGAACGTCCACTTCGCGCACTTGCTTTCCTCTTGGGCCATGGCGTCGAGGAACAATGTCACAATGACGAGAGCTCGATCGATATGCGGTGTTTGGTAAGTAGTTGGGGAACTTATACCACTATTATTGGAGAGGAGAGAGAGGAGGGCCTTTGTCTTGCGTTACGGAGAAGAGATGTTTTTTTTTTAGATTCGGAGAAGAGAAGGGTTCGTGTTCTTGCTGGACACGTACGGCTTTCCGTGTGTCAATCGTTTGTGTTCTCGCCGGTAGATTTCAGTCGGGATTCATGTTACAAAGCCCCATCACATGGGGAAGGCACGACTTAGTCACCGCATGTGCAAAAAAACAAAAACGTAACAAAAGCATGTGTGCAAATCGTGCTTGCATACGTTTAAGCAAGGCTCCCACAAACCGTCCGCATCCATTCGAACTACACTGTCGAGAGCAATGCTACATCTACGGGCTGGTTGTTACGTAGTATCTTATGTACGTAATGGATGACATGGTGTCTAACTTTTATTTTTCCTGTCAAGATGCCTTGTCGTTGGAGGCAAGGCAACTTGAAGTTAGGATCGGTCACGGATCGTGACCCGACCCGGACTCTTGTAAGCCGGAGGTCTCGACCTGTATATAAAGACGAGTCCCCAGCATAGAATATGTCAAGTTACAATCAATCGATAGCTAGGTCAAGTGATTCCGCTCCCTTGTAATCGATACTCAAGCAATAAGCAACAAAAGCAGGAGTAGACTTTTATCTCCACCGTGAGGGGCCAAACCTGCGTAATCTCGCGTCTCTCGACCCGCTCAACCCCGACAAGCTAATCACCATTGCGATGGCCTCACGTCTAAGTCCTCACACTAGGATAAGCGCCATGACAAAACCATGACAGATTGGGCATGCGATCCAGTGTTGGTGTGATCACGCGCGTTGTGTGGATCGGAGTATATTTGAATTTACTGGCGGACTTATACATGATAGCGTTGAATGGCGGTCTCCAGCATCCATGTCCGCGGACTGATCGCGGACAGATACGGAGGAAATTTGCGGGTCGTCGTTGGAGATGCACTTAAGCACCAATGTGTGACGTCACCATGATGTTAAAGAAAACATAGTATTGGTTCACGGTTTTCATAGGATGGCGACGTCAGTGCATGGCGCTGATGACCTGTCAGCAATGAGGTGACCGAGGAATGACCGCCCACTTGATGGCGCGTCGCAGGGCGGTGAGGACGCCGTTCAGGAAATAGACAGTGCTCCTGGGTGGCAAGTTCACCGTTTAGGAAGGTGACGGTGCTGCCTCGCGGCAAGGATGAGGAGGTGATGGAGGAATGGCAGCTCACTTGACGACGCGGTACAGGGCGACGAGGGCATCGTCGAGGAAGGCGGCGGTGCTGTCGGGCGGCAAGGTCGCCGTCCAGAAAGGCGACGGTGCTGCCGTGCGGCAAGGGAGCTATTATTGTCCTGAAATGCGGCTTCTAATATTGTGGTGACGCAAGACGGGGAGTCGCCGAGGTTTAGATTGGGGGATCCAATTGTGATGATTTTTTTTTTGCGTGCCTTACATGATTGTATGGGTGGCAGACATGGGGTCTGAAGTTCTGTATTTTCCTCTGCGTTGGAGTATGTTCAAGCAATGTAAGCTACTAAGTGCACACCGGAGAACACATTAGGTTAAAGCTAGCTATTGAATTGAGTTTTGTGGGCCTAATCATATGGTGGTGATGAATCCGTATACGTCCTGTGCGGTTTGTTTAGAAAAGATAGTATGTGCACTTTTATAAGTAATACATATTTTTTTTATGTCAAACTAGAAATCTAGTAACTCCAAAACTCAAAAAGTAGTCGGACAACTAGATTGTAGTATGTCATACACTTATCGCAATCAACTCCGTATCAACCACTATAATCATCTTCACTGGAAGAATAAAGTTTGGATCCACTATATATGGAGCACAGTACTCGGTAGTAGAAAATATACATTCAGATCCACTATAAAACACCGTTCTTGGGCTGGAAATACAAAATTCAGATACCACTATAAGACATATGTACCTTTTGACTGAAAACAAAGATTCACATCGAGGCTCCACGCTATCCTCCTAAATAAAAATAAAATGAAAACCAAGACACTGATTAACTATCTGTTTCATGTCGTGCCGCTGACAGTCGTGGCACGAAAACACGGGGATGGACCTCCTCCGATCTTGGCCTTGCAGACAAGCACCGTGTCCAGGCATCTGTTTATGTAACAGCCAGCACCCGCGGGAGTCCGCACCGCCACGTCCACCACCGCCTGGCCCCTCTCCAGCTCGCCGGCCAGCCGGTCCCGCAGGAAGTGGGGCAGCTGCACGTTCAAGCCCCACGCCTTGGTAGCAGCCTCTCCCACCTTCGTTGTCTGCACGCAGAACCACGGCGCGGTGCCCTTGGCGAGCAGCGCATCCCCGTATGACACGATCGCCGAGGAGCCGACGCCACCGACACACTTCTCGACGATCTGGTTGTGGGTGTTGTCGATGTGCACGTTGATGCCGAACACCGGACTGAGCGCCCGCCGGTCGCTATGGAGATCCAGCGCCGGGTCCAGGCCGTCGACGCTGGTGATTGTCACCGTGTACTTGGTGTCACCTAGCCTATTGTTTTCCCACACAAGAAAATACAAAAAACCTGCCATGAGGCCTATCGCTATTACGATCATGCATAACGGGAAGCACTTGCTTTCTCCGTCTTGGGCCATGGTGTCGAGGAACAATGGCGAGTGCTGGATCGATATGCGGTGTTTGGGAAGTAGTTGAGGACTATATAGTATTGGAGAGGACGGCCTTTGTTCTGCGTTACGGAGAAGAGTAGGGCTCGTGCTCTAGCCGGACACGCGCGGCTTTCCGTATCTGAATCGTTTGGCGGCGCACAGTTGACAACAAATCCTAATCGGAACGGGGCTAGCTAGTACTCCCTTTCGTAAATTAATATAAAAGCGTTTAGATTACTAAGTAATCTAAACGCTTTTATATTAATTTACGAAAGGGAGTACTAGCTACCTTAGGGGTTACGGGCCAAATTTGGTTGGAAAATAATACTGTATGATCTTTAAGCTGGGAAAAACAACAAATTAGCTAACAAGTAACCGTAATGTAAATGAAATATGTCACAATACGTAGAGACCACAAATGTCAGATTATTTTTTACTGCAGTTTACCTGTACATGCTCCATTCTGTACTCTACATGCATTGACTTCTTTCCATAGTATTTCAAGTATAAAAATATAGCTTTTCAGCTAAGTTATATTTTTTGCAAAAAGGATTCAGATCTATTATAAAAGTGCATCGAAAGTACAAAGCACCTCAAACATAACAAAAATTACATTGAGACTCAGAGGCCATTGAACGACAACTACCACCACCAGAACGAGCCGCCGTCACGACTAAGTTATAGATATCAAGGTCATACGATACTCCCCTCCCTCCCACGTCACTCCTGTGAGCAGCTCAGAGAAACCCTACCGCCGGCCAACCCTCCCCTTTTGTCCCTCCCTTCACTCCTGCCGCCGATGTCAGGCACTGATGTGTGCACCAATGCCGTAGGTTTACTTGGGGTGACTCCAAGTGTTGAACAAAAGACAAGCACAACCATTTGTTTTGACGCAAATATATCAGATGCTTCAGATTCTAATCTTCCGACTGTGCTACAGCTTGGCTCTTTCTTCTTTGAGGTTTCGCCGATGGAGCCGAAGAAGGACACGGTGAAGCCAAACTTCAGAACCCCTCCGAAGTGCAGTAATATTGGTAGTATTTCATGTCCAGTGAAGTAGTTTCAAGCATGCAAGCAAATAAGTAGTTCTTGTTAGAACTAATCTTGTTATTAGTGCCAGGTTTAGATTATTTCTTGTTTTTCCTTGAGTCATGCATGTAGTCCTGTCCATATATTAGGCTGCGGCAGTGTACTCACATAAAGATGAGATCATGTGTGTGCATGCAAGCTAGTACTGGGTCAAATTAGTTAGTTGATGTAGTCACGCATGTAGTTTGTTAGCTAGCCATGTGCATGTGCATGCCGGCCGTGTCATTTGGATCATGGGTGAGTTGGTTAGTGGCCGAGTGTGCCGGCCAAGTTAGTGCGTGAGTACATGGGTTAGTGGTTAGTGTGCCCGGGTATGGCGGCTGGCTTGGCAAGTCAGCCAACCTCTCTTGTGTATATAAGTGTTGCACTGAGTCAATGAGAAAGTTTGTGGCCGAGAGGGCCAGCAGAAAAGATGTAGCATATGTTTATCTCACTGGGAGGAAAGAGGCAAAGCTAGTTTCTCCATGGTGAAGTGTGCGCGCGCGTGTGTTTTCTTTGAGCTTTTTCATGGTGTGTTCTTGAGAGAGATGAGAGAGTTGTGTGAGGCAATCTAGAGGAAGAGAAGAAGCGGCGCTGCAAGGAGGCGGCGCCAACAATTGGCATCAGAGCCTTGTCGATCCGAGGCGGTGGTGGCGACGCGGCGGACTTCATGTGACGTGGAGGTCGTCGGCGCAAGGTGGAGGTCATTGGCGGTGTGATGCTGCTAGTGGCCGGTGTGTGTCTCCCTCATCGTCGAGCTGCGTCATGAGCGATGGAGAAAGGTATATTGTCCGGTAAGTTGTGTCACCGGCGGCAAGGAGGTGATGGCCATGAAGCGGAGGCCATTGCCACGACGAGTTCCATGTCCGAGTCATCGACAAGGTGCGTCATCATCAACAACATGGAGGCGGCTCACCGGCGAGTTGCGTCACCGGTGACGAACAAGTCATCGGCAAGTTGCGGCACCGGTGACAAACATGCGGCAGCGAGTGTGCCACGGCGGTGCGCTCGTGGTGAAGGCGTAGAAGGTGTGGTTCTCATCGAGGCCAGCGGTGACAGTGACAATCGGCGTGACAAGATGGCATTGGTGGCCATCTACGTGTTGCACCGACGACAACGACGACCACAGGCTTCAAGAGAGAAATAAGTTAACAAGATTAGGGAGGTGAATGTTAGAACTAAAATCTTGTTATTAGTGCTAGATTTAGATTATTTCTTGGTTTTTCTTGAGTCATGCATGTAGTCGTGTCCATATACTAGTCATGCATGTGTGTGCATGCAAGCTAGTAGTGGGTCAGATTAGTTAGTTGATGTAGTCACGCATGTAGTTTGTTAGCTAGCCATGTGCATGTGCATGCCGGCCGGGTCATTTGGATCATGGGTGAGTTATTTAGTGGTCGAGTGTGCCGGCCAAGTTAGTGCGTGAGTACATGGGTTAGTGGTTAGTGTGCCCGGGTATGGTGGCTGGCTTGGCAAGTCAGCCAACCTCTCTTGTGTATATAAGTGTTGCACTGAGTTAATGAGAAAGTTTGTGGCCAAGAGGGCCAGCAGAAAAGATGTAGCATATGTGTGTCTCACTGGGAGGAAAGAGGCAAAGCTAATTTCTCCATGGTGAAGTATGCACGCGTGTGTGTTTTCTTTGAGCCTTTTCATGGTGTGTTCTTGAGAGAGATGAGAGAGTTGTGTGAGGCAATCTAGAGGAAGAGAAGAAGCCGCGCTACAAGGAGATGGCGCCAACAATTCTTTTATTTTAAATTAGTCATGTGTGATCAACGTGGCCGGTTGATTAAGTAGCTTTCTAATTAAAGAATATTATTCCCTTCGTTTCATAATATAAGAGCATTTTTAACACTACACTACTGTTAAAAATGCTCTTATATTATAGGACAGAGGGAGTACTTCAGAATAGGAGGGTCGTACAGGTTGTGCTAGTTAGCTTGTTTTTTTCTTTCTCTCCGAGATGTAAAAGGAGGGAACCTCCGAATTAGTTCGAGACAGTTAGTAGTTTAGGCCCTTACGGCTGGTGTCTAGGGTATAAAAGGCAGCGTCCTGAGTGTTGTACCCAGATTAGTTGGGAGTTGAATAAAAAATACCAGAAAACGCCTCACGGCGAGGGGCACCAAAGATGCGTTTTTGCGGTTCCTAAGGTTTCGTTGCTGCTGTTCCTGTGTTGGTCTTGTATCAATATTCGGTACAAGTCTACTCGTTTGGCTTCTTGCTATATCGTTTTTATCCAAAGGCTTTTCTTCTTCTACGTCGGTCTATTTTTTTTCTGCGACGGTTGCTGCTGTTCATTGATATTTTGCAAGTACCATGAAGGACCGGACCAACCAACGACTCATCGTCTAGCCGAGTCTACATCAGGCGCCGCATGGAGAGGCCTGACCGACATCGTCGTCGGTGGGGCCTCTCCTTCCATTTGCCCGCTCATCGACGGCTGCCGCGGGACGATCCGACCGAACTGAGGCATTTTGCTCGCATGGGGCACGGTGTCGGACGCCATGGTAGCATGGCTTGCTGGATCTGTCTTCTAACGACCCGCTTCCAATAAGGATCCGAATCTCTTGTGATTTGCTGTGCTGTCTTTGAATCGGTAGCTAGCACACACAATACTCGATGAAATACCACAAAATCACATGAAATGTAATGTCAATCCATAGTATTTAACTATTTATTACCTGATAGCCCTAGGGCTAGAATACACAACAAAAACAACAATAAAGATGCGGAGTCCCATCAACGTCAATGACAAAGTTGAGTTTAAACCTCATAACCCTATTTTGTATCCTTACTCTTCGTCTGGAAAATCTGTAACATAAAACTTTGCAGCCATATAGGTTAATACATTGAATGTACTGCCAAGTCACATCTAAGGTGTTATAAAATACCTATCATACATGCATGTTGGCTTGTGCAGTGGTACTAAATTAATATCTTGCATAAATCAAAATTTATCCTACTATCAAAAGATTGTGCTATGTCGGCAAATATTATATGATTTAATTGGGCACCACCAATTCAATCAATTCCCTTTGTTGATTATCCCGCTCAAATTTATTAAATGTAATGATATCTCTCAACATTTCCACTTCTAGCCGCTCAAGTTGTCTGTAACCAGGGACACGGCTAATCAATGAGTTTTATATAGTCTGCAGAGATTGGTGCATGTTCCCCACAAGACACAATCATCACTTTGTAGCTCCCACACTCAATTGTACGGAAATTGGGAGATTGTGATGAGGTCTTCCAGAAGAGTTTCCCTTAACTCTGATAGTGCCCATCCCACCTACATATCTACTAAACCAAGTTAGATCACGTAGTAGTTGTGGCTGCACATGTAAGCTAGTAGTAATAAAAAGGTGGTTGATCTCTTTGAGCCTGATCGAATGGCCCACTAGTTTGCTCTCCCATAATGGTAACACTGTACCTTGCCACCATTTATACTATTTTGCCTAGGTATTTCATGAAACTATGTTGGTCCTATTTACTACATTGCCAGTCACATCTCATCATGAATATCACTTCACATGAACCCCATCCACTTTAGCAAATAAAATAAAATATTTCTAAAATGATGGCGACAAGGAAGTAAGCTCAGACCTACTCATTGAACTACACTAGGATCATACTACATATTTATCATACATACTCCTACTCATGCATACTACTCAAAAGGGACTAAATGCATAGTAAAATATAGGTTCATGTGCATGAACAAGAGATGGAACTTGTCTTGGTCTTCACTTGTAATAGTACAAAGTCTGATAATATTCTGCTTCGCTCTTTGGTCAATCTGATGTAAGTAAATAACACTCAGTGAACAAGCATGCCATATAGAAGAATAAAAAAGAACACAAGAACAAATATGGCATAGTATAAAAGAACAACAACATACTAAGTATTATATCTAATATAGATTCTTATGATGTTTTAGGATAAAAGGAAAAGAATTAACTCAAAAGAGTTAATGAAAATAAGATATAGTTAAGCCAGGATTCAAATTTGAATAAATACAAATGGCTTGAATATTTGAAACTAAGTTACATAATGGATGAGGTTTTAGTAGAGATTTATGCAAAAACAATCACCTGAAAAGGATTTCTAGTTTACAAGTGATGATTAAAACAAGGCTTGAATTCAAATTTGAATATCCCTAAAAGTATAAACTAAAGCTAGGGTTCATTGGATAAAAGTGAATCATAAGAAAACAAAATGCAAAATGAATTATTTGAGGAATAAATTTTTTGAATTATAGGAATTCTATGGTTTGAATTCAAAATTCATATTGAATCATGAAAAGTTTGAAAGTCTGGATCAAGTGGTATATATGAATAAAGAATAACCTAACGATCATAATGCAGTAGATTTCACTAAATTTGGACATTTGGTTTGCAAACAAGACCCTATTAAAGGTTTAAATACAAATTTGAACACAATCAAATTTGTATGTTCAAAAGATGAAACCAAGTGTAGCATATGATGATGCATTTCATGAATATCATTTTGCAAAAAGTTCCCTTGGATTCATACTTGGAGCTAAAAAGTTATGACGGTTTTAAATCTCAGGTACTTTTCTGCCAAATTGCCATATAACTCTACGCGGCATGATATTTTGAATTTAAATGGGGAACAACTGGCGACGTGATATTGCTCAGTAAAGGTTCGTTCAGGAAATATCAGGGGCTGTTGTATATGTGTCAATGGACACATGTGCTGCGTCCACGTCACGGGGTCGCGACGCTCATTGGAATCCCAGCAGGAGAAGGTGAAGACGGCGGCGGGCTCTGGTCGAAGTGGGCGCTGTCCTCCGTGGTCCTCCGCGTCAGCGAAGAGCACAATGGGGCTCCCCTGGTCACAGTGATCACTTTCATAACTTAAATGTCATCGGGCAAAACTTGTGTCAACTACCGCTTGTGTCTGGAGCACGGGCGCGTCGGCAAGATTCGCCGGACGCCAGGGTGGTCTTTTCCGTGTGGATCTGCGCGAGTAAATGGGTCAAAGAGGC
>NC_041382.1:756771840-756774732 GCF_002162155.2 Triticum dicoccoides
GAGAGAGAGAGAGAGATGGAGGTGCCTGTGGTGGTCAATGGGGCCTACGGCCGCTAGAATCAACCGTAGAAGCGAGTCTAGCTGGTGGAGCTTCCAGAGCTCATAGAGCTCGACTCTGACGGAGGGTGTCTGGTATTTATAGGGGGTATATGTTGTCTGGGTCAGTGAGATAATCACGAAATCGCGGCAAAGCTAAGCTAGCAACAAATCGACGGGATCAAGCTTATACCATGCAGGAGGAAGGGGATGATCCATGGGGTCCACCCGTCGGCGACTCCAGGTAAGAGAGAAAGGGGGCATGTGGTGGCCCTTAATCTGAAGTGAGATCGGACGGTCCATGTTGCCTCATGCCGCATACTGATTCGGCTGCTAAAACGGACATGGCGTTATCAAGTCTTGTGTTGGGAATTCGTAGGGTTAGAATTTAGAAACAGTGTTTGTATGTGCAATATTACACAAGTACAACCTTGTGGCATTATCAACTCTTGCGTTGGGAATTCACATGGTTAGGAACAGTGTTTGCTCTAGAATACAGTGATGTACTGATGTTCACTTGTAATTTGCAGAAGGACAACTTGCAATCAACCATAGTATTTGATCCTGCCGGAGATCTCTCATTGTCTACTTGCAATCTAGAATACAGATTCCAAAATGAATGTTCTAATATGTACCTTGGTCCTAGTCGAGGCCGAGCGAGGCGAGGTCGCTGAGGATGGCCTCCTCGGAATTCCTGGTGGTACTTGAAGATCACGGTTCAAGCATCCCCAATGTGGAATTTGCTGATCGCCACAAGGGAAGCGGACGCTGAGCGGGTAGCTGGCGGCGGGCGAAGCACGGTCACGCCTAAAAAAGGAGCCTGATGCGGAGCTACAACGGCGAAGAGGTGGGAGAGTGGCAACGACGAGCTAGGCCAGGCGGACGGGTGGCAGCCGGGGTCCGGGGCCGTGGGGAGCAACAACTATGACCATGGTCAGCCGGGGATCCTCGCGCCGCCATCTACACACGGGCGAGAGATGGGATTGGCGAGATGCGTTCGGGATTGATGGATTGTCAAATCTTTCTAAAAAAACATTCACACAGGGCCATAATTCCCTTGACTGATAATTTTAGTTAATAGTTTAAATCAACGGCTGAAAATAATTAGCAGGGGTTTGTGTAATACAAGTTTAAGTTACGAAATATTGGGCTCTCACGGTTTAGAAAGAACATGTTTCAAGACAAATGTTGTATTAGACCAAAAGAATCTTCATTAACAAATCCTCCAAAATGAATCGGCAAAACACAAAGGCCGAATACGTCCAACATACACATAACTACTTAATTATACACACAGATAGTTGTACTTCTCTATACAATAACGTACATATGTGCGTGCGACTGCCGAGATGCACTCAAGCCACGACGTAGGCAACGACACGCAAAACAGCAAGGCCAAACTCCACGGCCTCCACATTGGTTGCAGCAGAGACAGGTGTTGGCGGGGGAGTGTTGCTTGCACTTGGGCTGCAGGCTGGGGCGGGTGACGAAGAGGAGGAGCCTGGCATGACATCGATTTTGACCTTCATGCCGCCTGCACAATGACTAGGAAAACCGCAGATGAAGTAGCGGGTGCCGGTGGCGGTGAGGAAGACAACATCATTCTCGGAGTTGAAGGTGGTGACGGGGGCTGGCGGTGCTGCAGGAGTCATAGTCTGCCTTGCTAACCTCGAGGACGTGGTGTGCCTGATTGGAGTACTTGAAGACGATTTGATTGCTGGTTTAGAAGTTCCTAGAGGACGCCCAAGTGACGTAGTTGGTGTTGAGGTCCCATGCGCTGCCCGGCTCGCCCATGTTGTAGCTTTCCGCAGACGCAGTGCTCAGGACACCCAAGTGACGTAGTTGGTGCTAAGGTCCCATGCGCCGCCCGTCTCGCCCACGTTGCAGGTTACCACATGTTAGCTTATATATTAGACCCGAGATATATGTTAACATGTGCTCCACTTAGATATGTAATACTTCACTAATTACAAGTTCAATTGTAGCCTATAAATACATATTTTCAAGACAAATCAAACAATCATGCTAATTATATATCTAATCTAAGTATAAACCTCTGCCTGCTACAAGTCAAAGTTATGCAAGTCTAGCTTATCAAATTCTAGAATGAACATGTTTCTTGACAAATATTGTATAAGAGAGACAAGAAAAATCTTTATTAAAGAAGAAGCCCGAATACATACAACCTACACATATAATTACTTGGCTACACATATACTTGCTAGTAATAATTACTTGACTATACATGACTTTATACATGTATATGCAGCTGCACAAATGAACTCAAGCCATGAGGCCAGCAACGGCAAGCAAGGCGGCGAGGCCAAAGCCCGTAGCCTCCACAGAGATGGCGGCGGAGACAGGCGTCGGTGGGGGAGCGTTGCTTGCACTTGGGCCGCTGGCCGGGCCAGGCGACAAAGAGGAGGAGCTTGGCATGGCATCGATGTTGACCTTCATGCCACCCGCACAATGGCCAGGAAAGCCGCATATGAAGTAGCGGGTGCCGGTGACGTTAAGGGCGATGACATCATTCCCGGAGTTGAGGGTGGCAATGGGGGTCGCAGTGCTGCATGAGTCGTAGTCGGCCTTGCTGACCTCGACACTGGTAGAAAAAGGGCCTGTTGTCCCGGTTCGTAAGGGCCTTTTGTCCCGGTTCCTGAACCGGGACTAAAGGGTCGGTACTAATGCCCTGTCCCTTTAGTCCCGGTTCAATCCAGAACCGGGACAGATGGGCCTCCACGTGGCCTGTGCGCGGAGCCCAGGCAGGAGACCCTTTGGTCCCGGTTGGTGGCACCAACCGGGACCAATAGGCATCCACGCGTCAGCATTTCTGTGGCTGGGGTTTTTGTTTTTTTT
>NC_041382.1:756774742-756775348 GCF_002162155.2 Triticum dicoccoides
CAATCCAGAACCGGGACAGATGGGCCTCCACGTGGCCTGTGCGCGGAGCCCAGGCAGGAGACCCTTTGGTCCCGGTTGGTGGCACCAACCGGGACCAATAGGCATCCACGCGTCAGCATTTCTGTGGCTGGGGTTTTTTTGAAGGGGGGAGGGGGTTGGGGGTTTTGGGGGGTTAATTTAGGTGTTTCATATATTGTGTTAGCTAGCTATAATTAATAGAGAGAAGTGTCCTCTCTTATGTCCATGCTTGGTCGATGCTACGTACTATACATACGTATAGAGAGGACTAGATATGCTAGCTAGCTAGTAAGCAAACGAAGAAAACAGAAGATCGTCATGAACATATATGCATACAGAGAGAAGTGATATCGACCACCTCTCCTTCTCCGAGAGATTGGTCGAACAACAAGTTCTCGTATATCTATCCGACACTACCGGCTACATATATACAATAATTATCTCTTACAAATATAATCATACGGACTCATGGTCCACATAGTATTCTCCGTCTTCAGCGATCACGTGGTCAAGAAAGAATGCCGCCAATTCCTCTTGAATTGCTCGCATGTGAGCTGGTGCTAGGAGTTCATCCCGCTTCCGAAACAT
>NC_041382.1:756775359-756780530 GCF_002162155.2 Triticum dicoccoides
ATATATATATATATATATATATATATATATATATATATATATATATATATATATATATATATATATATATATATATATATATATATGAATGAATGAAACTCAACACAAATGATGGTAATAAAATAAAATTGTGAATGTTGTTATTTACGTACTTCATATTGTTCGTCAGTATAGCCCCGCTCACAGGTCGTGTGGCGAATGGACTCGCAAACGTAGTATCCACAGAAATCATTCCCTTGTTCCTGCCACAACCACTTTACAAGAAATAGAGGTCAATCAAACTGATAAGCAAGAATGCCAAATGGTATTGATGAAACTAGCGCTTGAATCAATAGGAGAAGCGCGGAACATGCTACTATAGTACTTACTTTCGGGTGTCTAAATTGCAGCTTCTTCGGGAGTCCTGGAGCTTTTTTGGAGAATTTTTTCCAAACCTTGCCAGATAAAGAAAACAATTACTTGATATATCAGGAAATGAACAAAGTTGCTGATATGGTGGATAATGATCGATTTAACTTACTTCTCGAGCATTTGAGTCATGTCCGCATAGTCCTGGGGATCTTTTCATCTTGAGTCTAAGACGGTTACTAGTCCCTGCTCAAGCTTAATCTCTAGGAGAATATAGTGGTAACTGCACACGCATGCATAACTCATCAATTACATTACTATAACCTTGACTAATATATAAGGGAAACCGAATACGCACAAGACAGTAACACTCACTTGAAGTTGTAAGGAAAGAGTATTATATCTTTGTTTTCATTTATTACCAACGATCGTAGCAAGTTGGCCTCGGTAACTGCGGCATGAAATTTAACCTGAGTTGCATCTATGAGATATGTGTTAATGAACCCAATATCACCGACTTGTCTTTTCTTCAATTCGGCGATCTTCAATCTGCATAATATAGTGAGGATGATTATAAATACATGCAATGAAAGAGCTGAGGTATATAGAGAGACTTAATGACAGAAGTAGTACTACTTACAGACAGTAGCAGGTGACCGTTGTTTTACCGAGGGCCAATTGATTGAAAAACTGAAAGAACTCCTCAAATGGAACAGGCAACAGTTCAATTCCAATGAGGTCATGCTCCTTTTTAACTTTCACATACAAAGTACTCCTCCCCCCAGAGTCTCTGCAGATTTTCAAGTACCAATCATGCAATACTCGCATCATCGTTGATAGAGATCTTTCATCTTTGACGAGAGGCTTCCCGTACTCGTATCTTTGTATCTGCACCTCCATGAAATCATAATGTACATCGTCGGGCAGGTAATCGCCAAGATTGCTATAACCGGGCACCATCCTCGGATCATTAGCGACATTGTCGCTAGGCACCTTGAGCAGGGGGCACGATTGCTTCGCTTGTTCGCCGAGCTAGGAAATTTGTTTCCCAGCTCGTCGTTCTTTCAGCCTTTGATCACTGACAGTACTTCCCGACCGCTCCGCTTCGGCAAATTCCTTTCCAATAAAGCGCTCATAGTTTCCTTTCGGCGGAGACTTGGGTGGTTTTGTCAGGGCAACCAGAGTGCGCTTCACTTTGACCGGATCTACCTTCTCCTCCGGAGGTGGATGTTTCTTTGCTTTCACCCCTTCAAAGTAGTTCTTCACTTCTTCTCGTGCGATCTCGGCATTCTTCTCCGGGGTCCTCTCATATGGTAACTTCTCTGGAGTCTTCAGAGAAGGACCGAATCTGTATTTCCTCCCGCCTCTGGCTGTACTGCTAGACGCCGGTAGAGCAGACGGAGCGTTGTCTTCTTTACTTGCTTACGAGGCGGAGGAGAAGGACTACGACGCGCCGGAGCAGCCGGAGCGGCGGCAGGTCTCTTCCGCCCTTGCTGACGAGGCGGAAAAGGAGGAGGCTGGCTGCTCGGGCGCGTCGGCGCAGGCGGAGAAGGAGGCCGAGTGCCGCCACGTGCCGGAGAAGGAGCATGTCGAGTGCCCTGATCGTCACTCGCCGGAGGAGGAGGCGGTGGAGGAGGCGGCGTGCCCTGACTTGCCGGAGGAGGAGGCGGTGGAGGAGGCGGAGTGCCCTGACTTGCCGGAGGAGGAGGAGGAGGCGGAGGCGTCCGGTTCGGAAGGTTGATGAGCTCCTTCCGCCATAGGCATGGAGTCTTCAGAGCAGACCCCAGCCTAGTCTCCCCTTCACCGGTAGGGTGGTCAACCTGGAGGTCCTCAAATCCCTCCGTTATTTCATCCACCATCACCCTAGCATATCCTTCTGGAATCGGCCGACAGTGAAAAGTTGCGCCGGGTTCAGTAGGATAAACAGAGCCAACAACCGCCTTGACCTTCAAATTCATCCGTTGCGTCATAAGGTGGCAATTTTGAGACTCCGTGATAGCATCCACGGGATAGCTGGCAGGGGCCGTCAAGGCATGCTCCAGCTGAAGCAGCTCGGTGGAAGCCACGCTGCTTCTCCGCTGAGATGGCGGGGTAGCTTCGGCAGTACGTTTGCTGCGATTTGCTTCTCGTTCCTCTATCGCTTGTACCCTTGCTTGCAGCGCCTGCATTTGGGTCTGCTGCAATTTTTTCCTCCTCTCCTGGGATTTGTAACCGCTTGCGTCCGGAAACCCAACCTTCCACGGAATGGATCCTGGCGTGCCTCGTGTCCGTCCAGGGCGCTCAGGATTTCCGAGGGCCATTGTGAGCTCGTCGTTCTCTCTGTCTGGAAAGAACGTCCCTTGCTGTGCTGCTTCGATATACTGCTAAAGCTTCCTGACTGGTATGTCCATTTGATCGTTCGTCCAAATGCACTTCCCTGTTACAGGGTCCAAGGTTCCACCAGCCCCGAAGAACCAAGTCCGGCAACGGTCTTGCCAGTTAATTGTCTCTGGTTCGACCCCTTTATCAACCAGATCATTCTCAGTCTTGGCCCACTTAGGCCATGCTACGAGGTAGCCACCTGACCCCGTGCGATGGTGATGCTTCTTCTTTGCAGCATTTTGCTTGTTTGTCGTCGACATCTTCTTACTCTTTTCCGATGTCTTGTGGGCCACAAATGCGGGCCAGTGATCTCTGATCTTCTCATATCTGCCCTTGAATTCTGGTGTCTCTTTATTTTCGACAAACTTATTCAGTTCTTTCTTCCACCTCCTGAATAGTTCTGCCATCCTCTTAAGAGCAAGAGACTTGATTAATTGCTCTTTAACTGGCTTCTCTGGATCATCCTCTGGCGGTAGGGTGAAATTTGACTTCAGCTCAGTCCAAAGATCATTTTTCTGCATATCATTGACATAAGACACCTCAGGGTCTTCTGTAGCCGGCTTTAACCACTGCTGGATGCTGATCGGGATCTTGTCCCTAACCAAAACCCCGCACTGAGCAACAAATGCACTCTTTGTCCGGAGGGGTTCAATCGGTTGGCCGTCGGGCGCGATTGCTATGATCTCAAACTTTTCATCCGAGCTCAACTTTTTCTTCGGGCCTCGTCTCTTTACCGAAGTTGTGCTCGATCCGGAGGGCTAGAAAAAAGAACAAAGACTTAATTAATATGTGTACATACCAAAACAATAAATGCATCAATTTGCTAGTCAGCAGACGCTTAACTAATATATATACCTGGCCGGACTCGGTTCGGTCACCGGAGACGTCATCACGGTCTCCTTCTTGCATCGGCATTGGGTCACCGGAGCCGTCCTCACGGTCTCCTTCTTGCACCGGCATTAGGTCACCGGAGCCATCATAATCATAGCCAGCTGCTTCCAGACCATCGGTGTCGTTGAGAAACAACGAGCAGACGGCATCACTTCCTCGTGCGATTATGTCCCCCAACAACTCTTCTTGTACTTCGTCTCGGGCGGTGTCCATAGTTTCTACAAATATTGACAACATGGCAATTATTATTCAAACATGATAGATGGATATATTAGTGGCAAACGTAGAACTAATATTAATTAGTGGCCTCAACACTGCTTCTCTAGGGTTTGGGGTGGCCTCGACGCTGCTTCTCTAGGGTTTGGGGTGGCCTCGACAACGCTTCAAGGATAAAAAAAGAAAAGGAAGAAGAAAAAAAAAGAGGATAAGAAAGAATAGAGGAGTAAGAACTCCTCTATTCTTTCTTCTCCTGTTTTTTTTCTTCTTCTTCCTCTTTTTTTATCGGGAACGAGGGCCGTCGAGGGTCACCGAGCAGTAGAGGAAACCCTAAATAGCAAGTATCGTGGGTGTGAGATACATGTGGCTGTCGGTATCGGACACTACATCCACGTCCCACAAGTGACATGGGCGTCGAAGCCTGCGTCACTTGTGGGACGTGGATGTACTGTCCGACACCGATGGTCACATGTATCTCACACCGACGATACTTGCTATTTAGGGTTTCCTCTACCGCTCCGCGACCCTCGATGACCCTCGTTACCGATGAAAAAAGAGGAAGAAGAAGAAAAAAAAAGAGGAGAAGAAAGAATAGAGGAGAAGAACTCCTATATTCTTTCTTCTCCTCTTTTTTTCTTCTTCCTCTTCGTTTTTTATCCTCTTATTCCTCTCATGTTCGACGACCCTCGACCACTCGGCGACCCTAGACCCCCTCTCGACCCCCTCATGTCGAAGTTATTGGGTAGGGGGTATCGACAACGACATACCCGATACATACATACATACATACATACATACATACATACATATAACATGCATCCATACATATATGAACAAAATTAATATCTACTAATTAACAACCTAAATAAAAAAACTAATACATATAGGAAGAAGAAGAAAAAAGAAGAGAAGAAAGAATAGAGGAGAAGACTTCCTCTTCTTCCTCTCCTCTTCTTCTCCCTCTTCTTCCCCTTCTTCCTCGCCTCTCTCATGAATGTCCGACGTTCTCGACCCTTGACCCCCTAAACTAGTTCTCAACCCTCGACCCCCTAAACTAGTTCTCGACCCTCCCTCATGTCGAAGTTATTAGGGAGGGGGTATATCGACCCCCCTCATGTTGAAGTTATCGGGGAGGGTTATATCGACCCCCCTCCTGTTGAAGTTAACAGGGAGGGGGTATATCGACAATGACATGCATACATGGAAAAAAATGCTATCCATCTATACATACATAGCCACATACATATATACATGGAAATAATGCTATGAAAAAAATATGAACAAAAAATGCTATGAGCAAAAAAAAAATACACATAAACAAAAAAATACATATATGAACAAAAAATGCTCTGAAC
>NC_041382.1:756781457-756782149 GCF_002162155.2 Triticum dicoccoides
CCCAAAGGGCGGGAAGCGGCGGCCTTTGGTCTCGGTTGGTGGCACCAACCGGGACTAAAGATGGGCATTGGTCACGGTTTGTGCCACGAACCATGACCAATGCACCCTTTAGTCCCGGTTGGTGCCACCAACCGGGACCAAAGGCCTTGTGCGGCTGCGGCGTCAAAAGTTTAGTCCCACCTCGCTAGTTGAAAGGGGTGCACAGTGGTTTATAAGCCCCACTGCCGCACCCCTCTCGAGCTTCTCTCCATTGCAGGCTTACGGGCCTAATTGTCACTGCTATGCCTGTGGGCCTACTGGGCCTCCTGCGGGCCTGAATCCTGGCCCTTGGATGGGTTTCTAGTCGTATTCAGGCCGTGGGGGCCCAGTAGGTGGCATTTTTTTGTTTTTTTGTTGCTTTATTTATTTTATTTTCTTTTGTTTTTTGCTTGATTTTTTAATTCTTTATGCTTTTAGTTTTAGAAAAATTATAAACTTTTTGTTAATGCCATTAGTTTTCAAATTTGAAAACACTTTTTCTGTTTTTTTGTTTTCTTTGTTGCTTTATTTATTTTATTTTGTTTCTACTTACAACAAAATACTTATTGTTGCTATTTTTTTTTCCAGTTTTTTTGTTTTGTTTTCTGCATTATTTATTTTCTTTTGTTTTTTGCTTTATTTTTTTTATTCTTTTTTGCTTTTAGTTTTAGAAA
>NC_041382.1:756782391-756791523 GCF_002162155.2 Triticum dicoccoides
TGTTTTTTTGATTTGTTTTTTGCATTATTTATTTTCTTTTGTTTTTTGCTTTAATTTTTAATTTTGTTTGCTTTTAGGTTAGCAAAATTATAAACTTTCTGTTAGTGCCATTAGTTTTAGAAAAATTATAAACTTTCTGTTAGTGCCATTAGTTTTCAAATTTGAATAGTTAAAATTTGAATTCTTTGAAATTTGTGTGAATCACAAGTTTGTGATTAACTTACTAAAAAATGAGAATAGATGCGCTTATAGAGAAAATTCAACCGAAAATCATAGTAAATTTCTATGAATTTCAGAGAAATTCACTATGAATTTAGGTTAAACTTTTCTCTATTAGGGCATCTATTTTCACTTTGAGAGGAGCTCAACAAGGCAGAGAGGGAAGGGCTTATAAACCGGTGTGAGCCCCCTTTGGTTGGCGAGGTGGGACTAAACTCAGCCCGCAACGAGGACCAACCCTTTAGTCCCGGTTTGTGGCACAAACCGGGACTAATGGTCATGGGCCAGGGGCGAGGAGCAAAATTATAAACTTTCTGTTAGTGCCATTAGTTTTAGAAAAATTATAAACTTTTTGTTAGTGCCATTAGTTTTAAAATTTGAATAGTTAAAATTTGAATTCTTTGAAAATTGTTTGAATCACAAGTTTGTGATTAACTTTACTTTTTCCAGTTTTTTTTGTTTTTTGCATTATTTATTTTCTTTTGTTTTTGCATTTTTAATTCTTTTTTGCTTTTAGGTCAGAAAAATTATAAACTTTCTGTTAGTGCCATCACTTTTAGAAAAAATTATAAACTTTCTGTTAGTGCCATTAGTTTTCAAATTTGAATAGTTAAAATTTGAATAATGGTATTACGTGGGCCGAACCATAAGACATTAAAGCATTTCAAATGAACTCTGAAAAAGTTGAAAGTTGGCATGGTATCATAATTTCACCCACATAGCATGTGCATGTACAAAACGGACAATGGTAGCATGTTCGTGTGTTACAAAGTTGGCATGGTATCATCATAACAGTTGCGGGAGAAAGTCTTCACTTTTTCTTCGCTTGTGTCATTTGCTTATTGCGCCGTAACCATGGATA
Organism: Triticum dicoccoides; assembly: GCF_002162155.2. Lineage (NCBI taxonomy): Eukaryota > Viridiplantae > Streptophyta > Magnoliopsida > Poales > Poaceae > Triticum > Triticum dicoccoides. The sequence continues at coordinate 756,783,473 of NC_041382.1, forward strand.
ATCTTCATTGTTTATCAGAATGCTTGGGTCAGCCTTGACATTGAAGGGAGGAATTTCATGAAACTTTTCATAATCTTCAGACATGTCTGTCTTGCCGTCCACTCCCAGGATGTCCCTTTTTCCTGAAAGAACTATGTGGTGCTTTGGCTCATCGTATGATGTATTCGCTTCCTTATCTTTTCTTTTTCTTGGTTTGGTAGACATGTCCTTCACATAGATAACCTGTGCCACATCATTGGCTAGGATGAACGGTTCGTCAGTGTACCCAAGATTTTTCAGATCCACTGTTGTCATTCCGTACTGTGGGTCTACCTGTACCCCGCCGCCTGACAGATTGACCCATTTGCACTTAAACAAAGGGACCTTAAAATTAGGTCCGTAGTCAAGTTCCCATATGTCCACTATGTAACCATAATATGTGTCCTTTCCGCTCTCGGTTGCTGCATCAAAGCGGACACCGCTGTTTTGGTTGGTGCTCTTTTGATCTTGGGCGATCGTGTAAAATGTATTCCCATTTATCTCGTATCCTTTGTAAGTCAATACAGTCAAAGATGGTCCCCTGGACAACAAGTACAACTCATCACAAACAGCGTTGTCACCTCTGAGACGTGTTTCCAACCAACTGCTGAAAGTCCTGATGTGTTCACATGTAATCCAGTCGTCGCACTGCTCCGGGTGTTTGGAGCGCAAACTATTCTTGTGTTCATCGACATACGGGGTCACCAAGGTAGAGTTCTGTAGAACTGTGTAGTGTGTTTGAGACCAAGAATATCCGTCCCTGCATATTATTGAGTCTCTTCTAAGAGTGCCTTTTCCAGTCAGTCTCCCCTCATACCGCGATTTAGGGAGACCTATCTTCTTAAGGCCAGGAATGAAGTCAACACAAAACCCGATAACATCCTCTGTTTGATGGCCCATGGAGATGCTTCCTTCTGTCCTAGCGCGGTTACGGACATATTTCTTTAGGACTCCCATGAACCTCTCAAAGGGGAACATATTGTGTAGAAATACGGGCCCCAGGATGACAATCTCGTCGACTAGATGAACTAGGACGTGGGTCATGATATTGAAGAAGGATGGTGGGAACACCAGCTCGAAACTGACAAGACATTGCGCCACATCACTCCTTAGCCTTGGTACGATTTCTGGATCGATCACCTTCTGAGAGATTGCATTGAGGAATGCACATAGCTTCACAATGGCTAATCGGACATTTTCCGGTAGAAGCCCCCTCAATGCAACCGGAAGCAGTTGCGTCATAATCACATGGCAGTCATGAGACTTTAGGTTCTGAAACTTTTTCTCTGGCATATTTATTATTCCCTTTATATTCGACGAGAAGCCAGTCGTGACCTTCATACTGAGCAGGCATTCAAAGAAGATTTCTGTCTCTTCTTTTGTAAGAGCGTAGCTGGCAGGACCTTTATACTGCTTCGGAGGCATGCCGTCTTTTTCGTGCAAATGTTGCAGGTCCTCCCGTGCCTCAGGTGTATATTTTTTTCTTCCCATACACGCCCAAGAAGCCTAGCAGGTTCACGCAAAGGTTCTTCGTCACGTGCATCACGTCGATTGAAGAGCTGACCTCTAGGTCTTTCCAGTAGGGTAGGTCCCAAAATATAGACTTCTTCTTCCACATGGGTGCATGTCCCTCAGCGTCATTCGGAACAACTAGTCCACCGGGACCCTTTCCAAAGATTACGTGTAAATCATTGACCATAGCAAGTACGTGATCACCAGTACGCATGGCGGGCTTCTTCCGGTGATCTGCCTCGCCTTTGAAATGCTTGCCTTTCTTTCGACATTGATGGTTGGTCGGAAGAAATCGACGATGGCCCAGGTACACATTCTTCCTGCATTTGTCCAGGTATATACTTTCAGTGTCATCTAAACAGTGCGTGCATGCGTGGTATCCTTTGTTTGTCTGTCCTGAAAGGTTACTGAGAGCGGGCCAATCGTTGATGGTCACGAACAGCAACGCCTTAAGGTTAAATTCCTCCTGTCTGTGCTCATCCCACGTACGTACACCGTTTCCATTCCACAGCTGTAAAAGTTCTTCAACTAATGGCCTTAGGTACACATCAATGTCGTTGTCGGGTTGCTTAGGGCCTTGGATGAGAACTGGCATCATAATGAACTTCCGCTTCATGCACATCCAAGGAGGAAGGTTATACATACATAGAGTCACGGGCCAAGTGCTGTGATTGCTGCTCTGCTCCCTGAAAGGATTAATGCCATCTGCGCTTAAAGCAAACCATACATTCCTTGGGTCCTTTGCAAACTCATCCCAGTACTTTCTCTCAATTTTTCTCCACTGCGACCCGTCAGCAGGTGCTCTCAACTTCCCATCTTTCTTTCGGTTCTCACTGTGCCATCGCATCAACTTGGCATGCTCTTTGTTTCTGAACAGACGTTTCAACCGTGGTATTATAGGAGCATACCACATCACCTTCGCAGGAACCCTCTTCCTGGGGGGCTCACCGTCAACATCACCAGGGTCATCTCGTCTGATCTTATACCGCAATGCACCGCATACCGAGCATGCGTTCAGATCCTTGTATGCACCGCGGTAGAGGATGCAGTCATTAGGGCATGCATGTATCTTCTCCACCTCCAATCCTAGAGGGCATACAACCTTCTTTGTTGCGTATGTACTGTCGGGCAATTCGTTATCCTTTGGAAGCTTCTTCTTCAATATTTTCAGTAGCTTCTCAAATCCTTTGTCAGCCACAGCATTCTCTGCCTTCCACTGCAACAATTCCAGTACGGTACCGAGCTTTGTGTTGCCATCTTCGCAATTGGGGTACAACCCTTTTTTGTGATCCTCTAACATGCGATCGAACTTCAGCTTCTCCTTTTGACTTTCACATTGCGTCCTTGCATCACTACTAGGGAAAAGCCTAGCAGCAACGCGAGTTTTCGGCCTTTTAGTAGCACGGGGGCCGGCGCTATAGCTAACGTATAGCAGTAGCGCTGGTCCACCCGCGCTACTGCTACACAAGTGTTGCAGCAGCGCGCTTAAAGGAACCTCGCTGCTGCTAATAGCTATAGCGCGATTCCCCTGTGCGCGCTACTGCTACAACCGCGCTGCTGCTAACTTTTCTCCACTCGCTACTGCTAATTTTAGTAGTTTTTTTGTTTTTTCGGCATATTTGTTTTGTATTTGAACAGGCTTTATAGAAGAATCTTTAGCACATACAAATGTCATCATGATACACATACAAATGCCTGCGAGACCACAAATGTAATCATAGCATATACATACAAATAGTCTCGTCATAATGATCATCCAACACAAAGTGGTATCTTGTCATCATCTCGAAAATAGCGATACATGCAAGTCTCGAATACTTGCAACTACAATGTCATCCATCTAAACAAAGGTATACGCGAAGAGCTATCACTATGAGTGAGAGCGGAACTATGCAGTACATGAGATGGCGGTTACGAGTCCTCTCTCGCGCTATAGTGAACCTCAAGTAACTAGCTTCTCCTTCTTGTCTGCTTTTGAAGCCTTTATGGCTGGCGTCCGAGAACCCATTCACTTGCGCCTGACACTCATGCCACTCGTTGTATACCCCCGGAACCTTCCCTTTGTACACGACATAGCAGTTCCATCTCGCCATCAAGAAACTAGGTACCTGTTAGAGATGCATGTTCATGAAGAGGATGTACAATCATATATATGCAACAAAATATACTAGAGAACACCGAAAAAGAAAGGGTTAGCAACTAGATGCAACATACAGTATGCAAATTAATTAACTAGAGATACGCAGGTCATCGTACGCAAACTAACAAAGTTGCGTTACGCAAGTTTGGCAGGGATCATGGACATCACAAAGTTGCATCGCTACAAATAGTATACAAGTTCAACCGACACATATCATCATCATCGGCATCATAAATCACTAGAAGTTCCATCCTTCCATATCATCGAGGATGGACCCTAGCTTCTTGAACGGCGTGAGGTCTAGACATTGCATGCCTATGCGAGTTCGGACGTCAGCTCGCGATATAGGGCCATGGTGGAACATCCCCTTCTCATCGACGACTTCTTTCATGATGATCGTCGCAATGTCGCTTTGGATGCGAAAGAAGTCATCTCTAAATTTATAATTCGCTTCCCCATGAGATTCTAGCCACTTGTGGATATGATCATCATTTCTGCTTCTCATGCGAAGCTTTTGGTGATCCGTGTTGAACTGAATCATGAGATGGAGGATGTACAATCCATCCTTCTTGCTTGGTTTTGGGACTTGGATGCAGGAGAAGTTAGTTTTATGCGTGAAACCCATCTTCTTGTTCCTTTGTTTCCTGATCTGCATGTGGCCACCTCTAAAGCTGAAGCCTTGGAGAGCATCATCTAGAATATTCATTTTGTGGGTGTAGTCTTTTTTCTCGTAGTCTATGGAAGGGTCAAAATACACGGCGTGGGAGACTTGCGGATAAAGAACGATAAGGACGGTGCGCCCGTTGCTGCGGGGAAAAGACACCTCAAATTATTCCCCATAGAGAGAGAAGGAATGATTGAAATGTATGAAAGGGTTGTTCAAAACTGACTTACTTTGGATGATAAGGCACGAGGACAATTTCCCGGTCCTTATTCTGTACCATGAAGTTTTGGAGGTAGTCCCTAGCAGTTTCACGCTCAAAGTCGCCGAGACTCAAGAAAGACTCGTGCATGTAGTACGGATCCGCCACACAGATTTGCGAGACTTCTTCACTGTTCATGACAGAGCTCATATGTAGCGCAAAAAGGCGAACGATTGTAAAATCGAGCCGCCTTGTCAGAAACATCTCAAAGATATGGTCAAACCGCAGGAAGAACACCTCCGCGGGCCGTGTCTCGACGTAGCACTTCCCCTCAGGCACACGAGCCACGTATGTCGAATATCCTGGATCCTTTGAGGCTAGTAGGCTTTTCTCAGTCGACAACACATGGCCGTGCAGTCTCCTGAGATCCCTTGATAGTGCCTCCAGCGGTTTCGGCGGTAGCATCGGCTCGCCCGTGAGATGGAACATGGCCGCACCTTTCACGGGTACACGCTCTTCAGAATGCATCGTTTGGCTGCTATGTGCTCTGGCTTGTTTGGAGGCAGCTATCTTCCCCGATCTCTTTCTCTCCTTTTTCTTGGGCACACCTTCTAGACCCTTCCTTAACCCCTGCCCCAGTGTTCCCGGGCTAAGTACTGTACGACCCTCGCGCTAGGATAGTTGAGCCTATGTTGAGGCGGCATCTTCAGGCGTGTCCTGTGAGGATTTCTTGAAGAGAGACTTTTTGCAATCCCTGCTACGACCTTCCTGCCCGGGCATATTATCCATATCCTCATTAGCAAGCTGATAGCTTGATTCGTCATATGGTTGACTCATCAATTCTATGCCACAGTCATACGCGTTTGTATTGAGGAAATCCATAGGGTCGACCTCCGTCTCATCATCCATTCTCTATTCTACAGGACAAATTACATCAGCCAGCACTATTGCACCCCCTTCATCATGTCTTCCGCCGCTCTCACCCGGCACTACATGAGCTGGTAATTGCGTAGGTGGGGTGGTGGTCTCCGCACATGCTTGTTGATGTGTGGTTATTGGTGTGCTCTCGGCCGGCTCCAGACGAATAAGATTCTTCGGCCATAGCAGCACCCAACCCTTGCAGCTTCCAATCCGCGGCGGGGTCTCATTGTCCGCTCCCACATGCTGTACTGGAGGAGGCAAATCCTCATGCCCCGATTTCACACTGGACAAGCTAACCCTGAAGTGCCCAGCAGGGATTGGCTGGTTGTGGAACATGGGTTGCAAGGGGTCCATTATCATCCCCTTTCCTACGTCCACCTTCTGGCCTTTGATTAAGTAGAGTATGGTGCACGGGGTTTCTTTTTCCTGCAAACACATATGTCTGTGGCGTAAAACATCCGAAAGGCAACAAAAATGGAATATTATATATATATATATATATATATATATATATATATATATATATATATATATGGTGGTGCGACATGTAATTACCGTGATGGCGTCGAGCTCAGCCAAAGACGAAGCCCCACCGAGCACGCCAGAGACTGAGGACGGGCTGCTATCAGTGGGAGCGGCTGTGTGAGGAGGCCCGGTTGCGTGGGCAAGTGATGGTGCGATGATGTTGTTGTTCATGAAGTTGCTCCCGTTGAAACTGGGCAACGGGAAATCATGTACCGTCTTGTCTGGATTTTCCTTCGTCTAGTTGATGATAACTCGAACCAAGTTAGTAGCGAAATCATTTCTGCAGGCAGTTACAGCTGCATTGACTGCCTGCTGTAACAACTCATATTTGTCCTCGACTGCTTTTTTCGCGTCCTCAGCTGCTTTTTTCTCGATCACAAGCTTCACCTTCGCGTTGATGTCCGCCTGACTAAACTTATTTTTCTACTTCTTGGCCTCCGGGCCCTCGTTGCAAAACACCTTCCACGTGGCGCCATCTCCAGCGCCGTGCACACGACCATATTGCGGCCACTGGCCCAAAGGGAGTCCCTTAAGTTCGTTCAAGGCCCGGTTGAGAGGGGTGTCCCACTTGGGCCTCATCGGAGAAGTAGGGTTTTCGGCTGCAAGCTGGTGTTGCTTCTCCAGTAGTCTAATCAATTTCCTCGTGATCTTGTCCATGTAAAAAACCTTTTTCTCCTTGTCCCACTTGTAGCGGGCCCTGATGAAGTCATGCTCCAAGGGGTTGGTGAACTTCGCGAAGGGGTCTGGGAGACCCGCGGCTTCACGTTCCGCGTCCTCCTTATCCCATCTGGGCCTTTTACCGAGGTAGCCACGGCTTCCGAGGCGATGCTTCCCCGTGTTCCTTTGCTGAAGGCTCTTGAATTTCGCAGCCTTAGCCTTGGCGTCCTCGGTAGCGCAAGTGTCCTTGAACTCTTCAAACTCCTCTTCCGTAAGTGTCGGATTTTCCTCCAGAATCTCGGACAGGGGTTCCTCAGCCTCAATAGCTCGTTTCACCCTCGATTTCCAGGAGGCCAAATCATTGCTGAACATGCCCATGGAGTGATTGTTAATCTTTTTCATCTTCGGATCATCCCACGGTTGTTCTATGTTATCATCCCGATCGGGGAACTTGACTCTCTTGTGCAACTTCGTTAGGAGCAACTGCGTCAAATGTTCTTTACTCCTTAAGTCATCGTCATTGATGCTCACGCATTCCCGTAGGATGCATCCTACTTGGTTCCCATAGCACTTGCGAGGTTCTTCTGGCTCTAACGGCTCAAACTTGCCAGGTGCCATCTTTGTGATCACAAGTCGTCCAATCCCTAGTTTGTTAGGTTTTCGTATCCTCTGCTTCTTATGCCTCTTTTCGGTACCGGCATCGGCGCCGGTATCTTCCCCGGTAGTACCTTCCCCACCGGTCTCAGCGCCGCCATAGGTGCCAGCGCCGTCGGTGTCGGTGTCGGCATCAGTACCACCATCGAGGCGGACCTGCAAACCTTGCTTAGCAGTCAAAAAGTTGAGGTAGTCTTGTTCACCCTCATAATCCATCTCGTCTGCATATTGGTCAGAAGGCCCAGTTTCTTCGTTGTTCGACATGTTTCCTATGATTATGTGTCCTCATTTATTTCTAAAAGTATGAATAAATGAGAAATGAGATAAAAAAAATCTATGTGCCAGCACTCGATATGCCAACTATGTAGCACAAATCATGCCTTTATTCACGGGAAATTTCGGCATGACCTTTGCTAAAAAATGGACACATCGAGCGCCTGAAATTCACCGGAACGGAAATGAATCAACATTCCAGCGTAACATAGGCAACTCGGATCATTTACCAAAACATGACATGTCCAAAACATGACATATCCACATATCACATGTCCAGTTCAAATTTGCATATAAATTCAGCAAATTTTGAAACCTATCTAAATTCATAACTAAATAGATAACCTAATTAACATAACTAAAACCTAAGTAAATTAACCCTAGCTAGCAGAGAGAGAGAGAGGGGGGGTGGTTTATAGAGGGTGCAGGGCGAGGAGGCAGGCCCGATGACGACCGAGGTTGGGAGGGGAGGAAGCAGAGGAGGGAGG
>NC_041382.1:756792053-756824323 GCF_002162155.2 Triticum dicoccoides
GGGGGCGGGCGCGGCGGTGCTATGGGGCCGGGGAAGAGAGAGTGGGGATTTGGGGGAAAAGAGACGGGATGAAGCAGGGAAAGTGAGAATTTTGGGTTAAGTGGACGTAGGAGTAGCGCGTTTACACGAAACGCGCTACTACTATGACGAGCAGCTATAGCGATTTTTGCAGAAACCGCTACTGCTACCTAGACTAGCTATAGCTCTTTTTCACTAAAGCGCTACTGCTATAACCAATTTCTCTTTTTTCTTTTCCTCAGCATAATAGGAACATATATATTACATCATTGTACCCTTGCATAATAATGGCTAAGTGTGTATACAAAATAGGAACATATATATATTACATCATTGGACCCATGCATAATAATGGCTAATTAATGTCGGAAATATGCCCTAGAGGCAATAATAAAAGCATTATTATTATATTTCCTTGTTCATGATAATTGTCTTTTATTCATGCTAGAATTGTGTTATCCGGAAATCGTAATACATGTGTGAATAAATAGACACCAACATGTCCCTAGTAAGCCTCTAGTTGACTAGCTCGTTGATCAACAGATAGTCATGGTTTCCTGACTATGGACATTGGATGTCGTTGATAACGAGATCACATCATTAGGAGAATGATGTGATGGACAAGACCCAATCCTAAACATAGCACAAGATCGTATAGTTCGTTTGCTAGAGTTTTCCAATGTCAAGTATCTTTTCCTTAGACCATGAGATCGTGTAACTCCCGGATACCGTAGGAGTGCTTTGGGTATACCAAACGTCACAACGTAATTGGGTGACTATAAAGGTATACTACGGGTATCTCCGAAAGTGTCTGTTGGGTTAACATGGACCAAGACTGGGATTTGTCACTCCATATGACGGAGAGGTATCACTGGGCCCACTCGGTAATGCATCATCATTATGAGCTCAAAGTGACCAAGTGTCTGGTCACGGGATCATGCATTACGGTACGAGTAAAGTGACTTGCCGGTAACGAGATTGAACGAGGTATTGGGATACCGACGATCGAATCTTGGGCAAGTAACATACCGATTGACGAAGGGAATTGTATACGGGGTTGCTTGAATCCTCGACATCGTGGTTCATTCGATGAGATCATCGAGGAGCATGTGGGAGCCAATATGGGTATCCATATCCCGTTGTTGGTTATTGACCGGAGAGCGATCTCCGTCATGTCTACATGTCTCCCGAACCCGTAGGGTCTACACACTTAAGGTTCGGTGACGCTAGGGTTGTAGGGATATGTATATGCAGTAACCCGAATATTGTTCGGAGTCCCGGATGAGATCCCGGACGTCACGAGGAGTTCCGGAATGGTCCGGAGGTAAAGAATTATATATGGGAAGTGCTATTTCGGCCATCGGGACAAGTTTCGGTGTCACCGGTATTGTACCGGGACCACTAGAAGGGTCCCGGGGGTCCACCGGGTGGGGCCACCTATCCCGGAGGGCCCCATGGGCTGAAGTGGGAAGGGATCCTGCCCAAAGTGGTCTGGGGCACCACTTCCCCTAGGGCCCATGCGCCTAGGGTGGGGAAACCCTAAAGGGGGGGGGGCGCCCTTGCTTGGGGGGCAAGCCCCCCACCCCTTGGCCGCCGCCCCCCTGGGAGATTGCATCTCCTAGGGCCGGCGCCCCCCTAGGCTCCCTATATATAGTGGGGGGAGGGAGGGCCTCTGACCTACGCCATTGGTGCCTCCCTCTCCCTCTCCAACACCTCCTCCTTCTCCATAGAGCTTGGTGAAGCCCTGCCGGAGTACTGCAGCTCCATCACCACCACGCCGTCGTGCTGCTGCTGGAGCCATCTTCCTCAACCTCTCCTTCCCCCTTGCTGGATCAAGAAGGAGGAGACGTTACGCTGACCGTACATGTGTTGAACACGAAGGTGCCGTCCGTTCGGTGCTAGGATCTCCGGTGATTTGGATCACTTCGAGTACGACTCCCTCATCCCCGTTCTTTGAATGCTTCCGCTCACGATCTACAAGGTACGTAGATGCATCCAACCACTCGTTGCTACATGAACTCATAGATGGATCTTGGTGAAACCGTAGGAAATTTTTTTGTTTTCTGCAACGTTCCCCAACAGTGGCATCATGAGCTAGGTCTATGCGTAGTTCTCTATGCACGAGTAGAACACAATTTGTTGTGGGCGTTGATGTTGTCAACTTTCTTGCCGCTACTAGTCTTATCTTGCATCAACGGTATTGTGGGATGAAGCGGCCCGGACCAACCTTACACGTACGCTTACGTGAGACCGGTTCCATCGACTAACATGCACTAGTTGCATAAGGTGGCTGGCGGGTGTCTGTCTCTCCCACTTTAGTTGGAGTGGATTCGATGAAAAGGGTCCTTATGAAGGGTAAATAGAAGTTGACAAATCACGTTGTGGCTTTCACGTAGGTAATAAAACGTTCTTGCTAGAACCCTATTGTAGCCACGTAAAACTTGCAACAACAATTAGAGGACGTCTAACTTGTTTTTGCAGCAAGTGTTTTGTGATGTGATATGGCCAAAGTTGTGATGAATGATGAATGATATATATGTGATGTATGAGATGTTCATGCTATTGTAATAGGAATCACGACTTGCATGTCGATGAGTATGACAACCGGCAGGAGCCATAGGAGTTGTCTTTATTTTTTGTATGACTTGCGTGTCATTGAGAAACGCCATGTAAATTACTTTACTTTATTGCTAAACGCGTTAGCCATAGTAGTAGAAGTAATAGTTGGCGAGCAACTTCATCGAGACACGATGATGGAGATCATGATGATGGAGATCATGGTGTCATGCTGGTGACAAGATGATCATGGAGCCCCAAGATGGAGATCAAAGGAGCTATGTGATATTGGCCATATCATGTCACTTTTATTATTTGATTGCATGTGATGTTTATCATCTTTTTGCATCTTGTTTACTTAGAACGACGGTAGTAAATAAGATGATCCCTCATAATAATTTCAAGAAAGTGTTCCCCCTAACTGTGCACCGTTGCGACAGTTTGTTGTTTCGAAGCACCACGTGATGATCGGGTGTGATAGATTATAACGTTCACATACAACGGGTGTAAGACAGATTTACACATGCAAACGCTTAGGTTTACTTGACGAGCCTAGCATGTACAGACATGGCCTCGGAACACAGAAGACCGAAAGGTCGAGCATGAGTCGTATAGAAGATACGATCAACATGAAGATGTTCACCGATGTTGACTAGTCCGTCTCACGAGATGATCGGACACGGCCTAGTTAACTCGGATCATGTTATACGTAGATGACTGGAGGGATGTCTATCTAAGTGGGAGTTCATTAAATAATTTGATTAGATGAACTTAATTATCATGAACTTAGTCTAAAATATTTACAATATGTCTTGTAGATCAAATGGCCAACGTAGTCCTCAACTTCAACGCGTTCCTAGAGAAAACCAAGCTGAAAGACGATGGCAGCAACTACACGGACTGGGTCCAGAACCTGAGGATCATCCTCATAGCTTCCAAGAAAGATTATGTCCTACAAGCACCGCTAGGTGACGCACCTGTTCTCCCTGCAGAACAAGACGTTATGAACGCTTGGCAGGCACGTACCAATGACTACTCCCTCGTTCAGTGCGGCATGCTTTACAACTTAGAGCCGGGGCTCCAAAAATGTTTTGAGAGACACGGGGCATATGAGATGTTCGAAGAGCTGAAAATGGTTTTCCAAGCTCATGCCTGGGTCGAGAGATATCAAGTCTTCGACAAGTTCTTCAGCTGTAAGATGGAGGAAAACAGTTCTGTCAGTGAGCACATACTCACTATGTCTGGGTAGCATAACCGCTTGACTCAACTGGGAGTTAATCTCCCGGATGACGCGGTCATTGACAGAATCCTTCAGTCACTTCCACCGAGTTACAAGAGCTTTGTGATGAACTTCAATATGCAGGGGATGGAAAAGACCATTCCTGAAGTATTTGCAATGCTGAAATCAACAGAGGTAGAAGTCAAAAAGGAACATCAAGTGTTGATGGTGAATAAAACCACTAAGTTCAAGAAAGGCAAGGGTAAGAAAACCTTCAAGAAGGACGGCAAGGGAGTTGCCGCGCCCGGCAAGCAAGCTACCGGTAAGAAGCCAAAGAATGGACCCAAGCCCGAGACTGAGTGCTTTTATTGCAAGGAAAGTGGTCACTGGAAGAGGAACTGCCCCAAATACTTAGCGGACAAGAAGGCCGGCAAAACGAAAGGTATATGTGATATACATGTAATTGATGTGTACCTTACCAGTACTCGTAGTAGCTCCTGGGTATTTGATACCGGTGCAGTTGCTCACATTTGTAACTCAAAGCAGGAGCTGCAGAATAAGCGGAGACTGGCGAAGGACGAGGTGATGATGCGCGTCGGGAATGGTTCCAAGGTTGATGTGATCGCCGTCGGCACGCTACCTCTACATTTACCTACGGATTAGTTTTGAACCTCAATAATTGTTATTTAGTGCCAAGTTTGAGCATGAACATTGTATTAGGATCTTGTTTAATACGAGATGGCTACTCATTTAAATCCGAGAATAATGGTTGTTCTATTTATATGAGAGATATGTTTTATGGTCATGCTCCGATGGTGAATGGTTTATTCTTAATGAATCTCGAGCGTAAGGCTACACATATTCATAGTGTGAATACCAAAAGATGTAAGATTGATAATGATAGTCCCACATACTTGTGGAACTGCTGCCTTGGTCACATAGGTGTCAAACGCATGAAGAAGCTCCATGCAGATGGACTTTTAGAGTCTCTTGATTACGAATCATTTGACACGTGCGAACCATGCCTCATGGGTAAAATGACCAAGACTCCGTTCTCAGGAACAATGGAGCGAGCAACCAACTTATTGGAAATCATACATACTGATGTGTGCGGTCCAATGAGTGTTGAGGCTCGCGGTGGCTATCGTTATGTTCTCACCCTCACTGATGACTTGAGTAGATATGGGTATATCTATTTGATGAAACACAAGTCTGAGACCTTTGAAAAGTTCAAGGAATTTCAGAGTGAGGTTGAAAATCAACGTGACAGGAAAATCAAGTTCCTACGATCAGATCGTGGAGGAGAATACTTGAGTCACGAATTTGGCACACACTTAAGAAAATGTGGAATAGTTTCACAACTCACGCCGCCTGGAACACCTCAGCGTAATGGTGTGTCCGAACGTCGTAATCGCACTCTATTAGATATGGTGCGATCTATGATGTCTCTTACCGATTTACCACTATCTTTTTGGGGCTATGCTTTAGAGACTGCCGCATTCACTTTAAATAGGGCTCCGTCGAAATCCATTGAGACGACACCGTATGAATTATGGTTTGGGAAGAAACCTAAGCTATCGTTTCTAAAAGTTTGGGGATGCGATGCTTATGTCAAGAAACTTCAACCTGAAAAGCTCGAACCCAAGTCGGAAAAATGCGTCTTCATATGATACCCTAAAGAAACTATTGGGTATACCTTCTACCTCAGATCCGAAGGCAAGATCTTTGTTGCCAAGAATGGATCCTTTCTAGAGAAGGAGTTTCTCTCGAAAGAAGTAAGTGGGAGGAAAGTAGAACTTGATGAAGTATTACCTCTTGAATCGGAAAATGGCACAACTCAAGAAAATGTTCCTGAGGTGCCTGCACCGACTAGAGAGGAAATTAATGATGATGATCATGAAACTTCAGATCGAGTTGCTACTGAACTTCGTAGGTCCACAAGGACACGTTCCGCACCAGAGTGGTACGGCAACCCTGTCTTGGAAATCATGTTGTTAGATAACGGTGAACCTTCAAACTATGAAGAAGCGATGGCGGGCCCGGATTCTGACAAATGGCTAGAAGCCATGAAATCCGAGATAGGATCCATGTATGAAAATGAAGTATGGACTTTGACTGACTTGCCCGTTGAGCGGCGAGCCATAGAAAATAAATGGATCTTTAAGAAGAAGACAGACACGGATGGTAATGTGACCATCTATAAAGCTCGGCTTGTCGCTAAGGGTTATCGACAAGTTCAAGGGGTTGACTATGATGAGACTTTCTCAGCGGTAGTGAAGCTAAAGTCCGTCCGAATCATGTTAGCAATTGCCGCATTCTATGATTATGAGATATGGCAAATGGACGTCAAAACGGCATTCCTTAATGGTTTCCTTAAGGAAGAATTGTATATGATGCAGCCGGAAGGTTTCGTCAATCCTAAGAATGCTGACAAGGTGTGCAAGCTCCAACGCTCGATTTATGGGCTGGTGCAAGCATCTCAGAGTTGGAACATTCGTTTTGATGAGATGATCAAAGCGTTTTGGTTTACGCAGACTTATGGAGAAGCCTGCATTTACAAGAAAGTGAGTGGGAGCTCTGTAGCATTTCTCATATTATATGTAGATGACATACTTTTGATGGGAAATGATATAGAACTCTTGGACAACATTAAGGCCTACTTGAATAAGAGTTTTTCAATGAAGGACCTTGGAGAAGCTGCATATATATTAGGCATCAAGATCTATAGAGATAGATCAAGACGCCTCATAGGTCTTTCACAAAGCACATACCTTGATAAGATATTGAAGAAGTTCAATGTGGATCAGTCTAAGAAGGGGTTCTTGCCTGTGATGCAAGGTGTGAAATTGAGCTCAGCTCAATGTCCGACCACGGCAGAAGATATAGAAGAGATGAGTGTCATCCCCTATGCCTCAGCCATAGGTTCTATTATGTATGCCATGCTGTGTACCAGACCTGATGTAAACCTTGCCGTAAGTTTGGTAGGAAGGTACCAAAGTAATCCCGGCAAGGAACACTGGATTGCGGTCAAGAATATCCTGAAGTACCTGAAAAGGACTAAGGAAATGTTTCTCGTTTATGGAGGTGACGAAGAGCTCGTCGTAAAGGGTTACGTCGATGCTAGCTTCGACATAGATCTGGATGACTCTAAGTCACAAACCAGATACGTGTATATTTTGAATGGTGGGGCAGTAAGCTGTTGCAGTTGCAAGCAGAGCGTCGTGGCGGGATCTACATGTGAAGCGGAGTACATGGCAGCCTCGGAGGCAGCGCATGAAGCAATTTGGGTGAAGGAGTTCATCACCGACCTAGGAGTCATACCCAATGCGTCAGGGCCAATCAAGCTCTTCTGTGACAACACTGGAGCTATTGCACTTGCCAAGGAGCCCAGGTTTCACAAGAAGACAAGGCACATCAAGCGTCGCTTCAACTCCATTCGTGAAAATGTTCAAGATGGAGACATAGATATTTGTAAAGTACATACGGACCTGAATGTAGCAGATCCGTTGACTAAACCTCTCCCTAGAGAAAAACATGATCAACACCAGAATTCCATGGGTGTTCGATTCATCACAATGTAACTAGATTATTGACTCTAGTGCAAGTGGGAGACTGTTGGAAATATGCCCTAGAGGCAATAATAAAAGCATTATTATTATATTTCCTTGTTCATGATAATTGTCTTTTATTCATGCTATAATTGTGTTATCCGGAAATCGTAATACATGTGTGAATAAATAGACACCAACATGTCCCTAGTAAGCCTCTAGTTGACTAGCTCGTTGATCAACAGATAGTCATGGTTTCCTGACTATGGACATTGGATGTCGTTGATAACGAGATCACATCATTAGGAGAATGATGTGATGGACAAGACCCAATCCTAAACATAGCACAAGATCGTATAGTTCGTTTGCTAGAGTTTTCCAATGTCAAGTATCTTTTCCTTAGACCATGAGATCGTGTAACTCCCGGATACCGTAGGAGTGCTTTGGGTATACCAAACGTCACAACGTAATTGGGTGACTATAAAGGTATACTACGGGTATCTCCGAAAGTGTCTGTTGGGTTAACATGGACCAAGACTGGGATTTGTCACTCCGTATGACGGAGAGGTATCACTGGGCCCACTCGGTAATGCATCATCATTATGAGCTCAAAGTGACCAAGTGTCTGGTCACGGGATCATGCATTACGGTACGAGTAAAGTGACTTGCCGGTAACGAGATTGAACGAGGTATTGGGATACCGACGATCGAATCTTGGGCAAGTAACATACCGATTGACGAAGGGAATTGTATACGGGGTTGCTTGAATCCTCGACATCGTGGTTCATTCGATGAGATCATCGAGGAGCATGTGGGAGCCAATATGGGTATCCAGATCCCGTTGTTGGTTATTGACCGGAGAGCGATCTCCGTCATGTCTACATGTCTCCCGAACCCGTAGGGTCTACACACTTAAGGTTCGGTGACGCTAGGGTTGTAGGGATATGTATATGCAGTAACCCGAATATTGTTCAGAGTCCCGGATGAGATCCCGGACGTCACGAGGAGTTCCGGAATGGTCCGGAGGTAAAGAATTATATATGGGAAGTGCTATTTCGGCCATCGGGACAAGTTTCGGTGTCACTGTTATTGTACCGGGACCACCGGAAGGGTCCCGGGGGTCCACCGGGTGGGGCCACCTATCCCGGAGGGCCCCATGGGCTGAAGTGGGAAGGGATCCAGCCCAAAGTGGGCTGGGGCGCCACTTCCCCTAGGGCCCATGCGCCTAGGGTGGGGAAACCCTAAAGGGGGGGCGCCCCCTTGCTTGAGGGATAAGCCCCCCACCCCTAGGCCGCCGCCCCCTAGGAGATTGCATCTCCTAGGGCCGGCGCCCCCCTAGGCTCCCTATATATAGTGGGGGGAGGGAGGGCCTCTCACCTACGCCATTGGTGCCTCCCTCTCCCTCTCCAACACCTCCTCCTTCTCCATAGAGCTTGGCGAAGCCCTGCCGGAGTACTGCAGCTCCATCACCACCACGCCGTCGTGCTGCTGCTGGAGCCATCTTCCTCAACCTCTCCTTCCCCCTTGCTGGATCAAGAAGGAGGAGACGTTACGCTGACCGTACGTGTGTTGAACACGGAGGTGCCGTCCGTTCGGCGCTAGGATCTCCGGTGATTTGGATCACGTCGAGTACGACTCCCTCATCCCCGTTCTTTGAACGCTTCCGCTCGCGATCTACAAGGTACGTAGATGCATCCAACCACTCGTTGCTAGATGAACTCATAGATGGATCTTGGTGAAACCGTAGGATTTTTTTTTGTTTTCTGCAACGTTCCCCAACAATTAAGTGTGTATACAAAATAGGAACATATATTTCCATTTTGCAAAAGCATGAAATATTAATCACACCTCTATCTCGAGATCGAGCACACGGTGGAGATGATGATGTACGGAGGTCAAAAGTGCACAAAGCTCTTCTTGACAAAGAAAGATCTAGTTAGGGGGCAAATAGGTCACTTAACTAAATGCTACATCTACCTAGCTAGCTAATTTGGGAGGAGACAACTTCAACTAGTGGAGGGGGGAGGAAAAAGAGAAAGGAGATGAATTAATGGAGGTTAGTTATAGCTAGGAGTAATGAAGAGAGAGAAAGCTAGGTAGAAGAGGGAGAGTAATGGGGGAGAAGTATTAAGGAAGAAGAAGAGTGAGAGAGGGAGGATGTGGGAGGTAGGGGAAAGGGAGGAGAGGAGATGGGGAGGGGAGGTGGAAAAGGTGGTGGGTGCTGCGTCTTAGCAGCAGCGCGGGAGAGAAAGCGCGCTGCTGCTAAGAGCGTAGCAACAGCGCACTTTCCTGTCACGCGCTACTGCTAAACGGGCCAACCCTGTGCACAATTTCAAAATTAGCAGCAGCGAGGTGACAAAAAAGCGCGCTGCTACTATGGCATTAGTAGCAGCGCGCTTCCTGGCGCCGCGCTACTGGTAAACTTATGTCGTTGTGTACTGTCGGTGGATTTTCGTAGCAGCGCGGTTTAAGCGTCACGCGCTACTGCTAAGTTTGCACCAGTAGCGAGCTTTCCGTAGCCGCGTTGCTACTACTTAGCAGCATCGCCTGTTTTTATGCCGCGCTGCTGCTAAGATTCTGTGTATAAGGTTTTCCCTAATAGTGCATCGACAATGACCCGGCGGAGATCATCATCATCGGGCACATCGTCTGGTTCCTCTTGATCTTCAGCAGCTTCACCCGTTGCAGCATCATTGGGCACATCGTCTGGTTCCTCTTGATCTTCACCAGCTCCCCCCGTTGCAGCATCACCGTATTCAGGGGGCACATAGTTGTCATCGTACTCTTCTTCTTCGCCGTCTTCCATCATAACCCCTATTTCTCCGTGCCTCGTCCAAACATTATAGTGTGGCATGAAACTCTTGTAAAGCAGGTGGGAGTGAAGGATTTTCCGGTTAGAGTAAGACCTCGTATTCCCACATTCAGTGCATGAACAACACATAAAACCATTCTGCTTGTTTGCCTCAGCCGCATCGAGAAACTCATGCACGCCCTTAATGTACTCGCAGGTGTGTCTGTCACCGTACATCCATTGCCGGTTCATCTGCGTACATTATATATAATTAAGTGTCCAAATTAATAGAAGTTCATCATCACATTAAAACCAAAGTGCATACATAGTTCTCATCTAACAACATATAGCTCTCCAGAGCATCTAATTAATTAAACCATACATTGAAACTATGTAAAACATTTCAATGCGAAAACAAATGCGATCATAATCGCAACCAAGGTAACAATTGATCCAACGGCATAATGATACCAAGCCTCGGTATGAATGGCATATTTTCTAATCTTTCTAATCTTCAAGCGCATTGCATCCATCTTGATCTTGTGATCATCGACGACATCCGCAACATGCAACTCCAATATCATCTTCTCCTCCTCAATTTTTTTATTTTTTTCCTTCAACAAATTGTTTTTTTCTTCAACTAAATTTAACCTCTCGACAATAGGGTCGGTTGGCATTTCTGATTCACATACATCCTACATAAATAAAATCTATGTCACGTTGGTCAGCATAATTTTCACAAACAATAAATGAACCAATAGTTATAAAGATAATATATATACCACATCCGAATCATAGACAGGACGAGGGCCAACGGGGCGGATACCAAAACCATCGCACTATATAAGATGCAATAATAAAAGTAAGAAAATAATACAAGTATCTATATAAACATACAAGTAAGAATATTTTTCCTTGCAGAAAGAAGATAAGAACAAGAGGCTCACCATGGTGGTGCCGGCGATGAGCTCGGCGCGGGTGATCGACGGCGGTGAAGACGGGGACGGGGCGTGACGGACCGCTAAACCTAGACAAATATTGTGGAAAATGAAGCTTGGAGGTCAAGCTTGGAGAGGAGAAAGCTTAAGTAGTGTGGCTCGGGCATTCCATCGAACACCTTGTGTGCATAGGAGGTGAGCTAGAGCACCACCAAGCCCTCTCCCCCTCGGCCAGAAAAAAATAGAGCAGTGTGCTCTGCTCTTACGCGAGGGGGTATATATAGGCACTTCATTGGTCTCGGTTGATGGCATGAACCGGGACTAAAGGGGAGCCTTTGGTCCCGATTCAAGCCACCAACCGGGACCAATGGTGGTGGGCCAGGAGCGAGGCCCATTGGTCCCGGTTCATCCCACCAACCGGGACCAAAAGGTCCAGATGAACCGGGACCAATGGTCCACGTGGCCCGGCCAGCCCCCTGGGCTCACGAACCGGGACCAATGCCCCCATTGGTCCCGGTTCTGGACTGAACTGGGACTAATGGGCTGACCTGGCCTGGACCAAAGCCCCGTTTTCTACTAGTGCGAGGACATCGTGCGCCTGAGGGGAGTACTTGAAGACGATCTGGTCGTCGGGTTGGAAGTTCCTGGAGGACGCCCATGTGCTGTAGTTGGTGCCGAGGTCCCGGGCTCGCCGATATTGTAGATTGCAGCCGAGGCGGTGCTCAGGATGGCCATGGCGGCCACAGAGAGGAGAATGTTTCTGGTGACGGCCATGGCAGTAGGACCTGCTGGAAGCAAGGCAGTGAGAGCTAGTAGAGGAGATACTAGTCGGATGCTACTATACTGAACCTTGAGGTGAGATTATGTTGTCGGGTCCTATATAGACAAACTCATGGCCACGTGGGTTGAAGAAACGCGGGCGATAGGTGAAAGCGTAGAATATAGAATACTCCCTCCTGTCCTTTTTAATTTGCATATAAAATTTGTCTGAAGTCAAACCTCGTAAACTTTGACCAAGTTTATAGAAAAAAATTACCAACATTCAGAATATGAGATCAACAACATTAGATGCGTCCTGACCTTAGTTTTTATATTGTATAAATTAAGCATTGTAGATGTTAATATTTTTTTATTTAAATATGGTCAAACTTCATGAAGTTTGACTTCAGACAATTCTTATATGCAGAGTAAAAAGGACCGGAGGGAATACGTAGGAACACGAGCTAGGTATGCAAGTAGTACGTACTTGGTCATACTCAAACACCTAGATAGATATATAATAAATAATAGACTGAAGATGTTAAGACCTTTTCAAGCGTTCTCATGGCATATATAGAAGCCATTGTACTTGGCCTGCTGCTTCAATACCGACGCAGTCTGGGCTCCAATCCTCAAAGGAGACGTAGTTGACTATCATAACTGATAAATCTTGTATAAGTAGATCCATAGGGCCAGCCGCATTTAAACTCTCAGTCTAAAAAAAGTTTTAACCTCCTCTATTAAAATTGGCAGGTTTATTGTATATATGAACTCCCCGTCACAACTTTCAACTTAAGAGGTAAAAGCTCCAACATTGCATCATCCTGAATTGCAAAATAACGGCTCATGAAAAAAAGACTGAGCGGTAATATTACATTAAAGTAAATTTTATGTACTAACGAGGACTACTTTTGATTATAGTGATGAAAGATTTTTGAAGGATAAGTATTATTTGTCAACCAATGTTGGATAGAAGTCTGGTATATTTGTATTATTTGTCGTACTCATAGCATCTTTATGCTATGTATAACACTTGAAATCTATCATTTCCTACCAGACCATCTTGATGAATGCTGCGTCGCGCTGCATGGGCCATGACTATCCCTGGATGAAGCACTTTTATCCAATGCAGCTGGTATTTTTACATTACTGAACAATGGTGCCTGGACTGGGGAAATTTTGGTCCCTCAGAGCGTTGATAGTGATCATCCTCCAGCCCCAAGAACATAATAGGGCAGTACCCGTCACCCACTCCCATGGCTCTCTCTCCCTCGACGACGGTGATTGTCCCGTGCAACACCAGAAACAGGAACATGTATGGCACTCCATCATCCAAAAAGCAGGGATTTTCCCAGCCGATTTTGATCCAGTATGTCCGGGGTCGGGGGCATCCTAGTTGTTCTTCACCATTTGTTGCAGCTGGTTGTTCGGGATAGTTCATTTACAATCAGGGGCAATACTAATTGCATGTCTAATCTAATTATGTATTTCTGTACTACAAGTTTAAGTTACGAAATTGTTGGTTCTCACGTTTTAGAATGAACGTGTTTCAAGACAAATGTTGTATAAGACCAAAAGAATATTTATTAATAAATCCTCCAAAATGAATCAGCAATACACAAAGCCTGAATACACCCAACATACACATAACTACTTGATCATACACACACACAGATAGTTGCTAGTAATAATTACTTGAATATACATAAAATACACATGTGCCCGCGAGTCCAGAGATGCACTCAAGCCATGAGGCCGGCAATGGCAAGCAAAACGGCGAGGCCAAACCCCGTGGCCTCCACATTGGTGGCAGCAGAGACAGGTGTCGGCGGGGGAGCATTGCTTGCACTTGGGCCGTTGGCCGGGACGGGTGACTTAGAGGAGGAGCCTGGCATGACATCGATCTTAACCTTCATGCCGCCCGCGCAATGACCAGGGAAACCACAGATGAAGTACCGGGTGCCGGTGGCTGTGAAGGTGACAACATCATTCCCGGAGTTGAAGGTGGTGATGGGGTTGGCCGTGCTGCAAGAGTCGTAGTCTGCCTTGCTGACTTCAAGGACATCGTGTGCCTGAGGGGAGTACTTAAAGACGATCTGATCGTTGGTTTGGAAGTTCCTAGAGGACGCCCAAGTGCCGTAGTTGGTGCTGAGGTCCCATGCGCCGCCCGGCTCACCCACGTTGTAGGTTGCCGCTGACGCGGTGCTCAGGACGGCCATCGCAGCCATGGCGAGAAGAATGGTTCTCTTGGCAGCCATTGCGGTTGGAACTGTAAAGAGAGCTAGCAGAGGAGATTATAACTTGTAAGGCAGGTGTGTATCGATCCTTGAGTGGAGAATGTGTTTGCTTTCCTAGGAGGCAGTGTCGGGTCCTTTATATAGAACAATACACAGGCTAGACCCGGTGTGATGGAGAAACATGTGCGGTTGGTGGGAGCGTAGAATGAAGTTTGTGTACCTGGATTGTGGACTTTGAATATTGTGTGTAGGTGGGAACACAAGCAGCTGGTACGTACTTGATCAAAATAGACCGAGGATGTGAAGACCGGGCTGTGCTGTTGGCGGGCTGACCATTTCACGCGTTCTTTCCTTTTTCTACAGTATCGACGCGGTCTACAAGAACATGAGGTAGACTATCACGATCCACATAGCTTCTGACGTTGATCCAATTGTCCAAAGCATTATTTTGACAAAGCTTTTTTTATTAGTGCATTTGACATATTAAAGAGACCCTAAAATTTTGTTGTTGGAATGATCTAATTACAAGTACACCTGCGAAAAGAAAAATTACAAGTACAAATGATACAGTTGGTCACTATAATGTTATCCTATATACCTAAGTTAACAGAGCTAAACTAGCCATTAGTACTACTCTATTACATAGAAAATTGGGGGTCCTACTGATTTGGAGGCCCGGTGCAGCCGAACACTCTGCACAGGTGCATGGAACGGGTGGCCTGTTGCGTGCCTTGATTTGGATCGTAGACACTACACACTAGTGTAGAATCTTGATTTTCTCAGCAAAAAAAAGTGCAAGGAAAGCACAGTGATTGCCGTCAACTATAATAATATCTATGGCCAATAATAGTTGCTCGTGCTTGTCGCGCTATTCATCACCCTAGGTGATGAATAGTTATTCATCATCCCCTCTCTATTTTGACATCAATGCACCGTATTTTACGTTTCGTAATTTTTTTTATTTCATATATAAAAAGAGAACATAAGAAAATATGTACTCGCCGTAAAAATATATTTTATGTTATTTAAAATTACGAATGCAAAAACATAGTGTAAAACATACATAAAATGTGATTTTTCTGGTTTATAACCTATATTTTTATTTTTTTATACCAAATTTTACATATTGAATCAATATGCATGTAACTATTTATATTCTAAACGTAATTTATTTAGGAAACGATAGTAAGATTACCTTGGGTGAAGAATAACTTATTTTGTACCCTGGGTGATGAATAGTAACACTATATATATACACACACACGTTTTGCTATATAGAGACCTTTTACGGATGGTTTCAAATTGTGGACTGATTCTAATAGCAAGATTAGTATTTTCAAAATCAACGTGTTTGCTTTTTAAATGACACGTTAAAGTATCTCGTAATGAAATTTTACACATGCATAAAATACATCTTTGCATGTGTGTCAATTTTCCCTCTTTTTTGCCACTTCAAAATTTAATTTCGATATTTTTGAACGGTTATTTTTGATTTTTTCAAAAATGTAGATCATATCGAGCCTGTGATCCAATACAAATTTCTACCGTTGGTGCCAAGATAAATATGACTTCATTTTAGATAAAATTTAGTTGAATTGCAGACTGAAAACTCCATTTTAGCAGTTTTAAATGTGCTAAGAGTTAGCCCAGGTAAACTTTCTACCGGAAAGATCTATCTCTCTCAGATCCAAGCTTTCAATAATGGTATTGAACATAAACGACCATCTGCCGTCAAAATTATCATTATTCTTTTCCTCTCTCCTCCTTATGATGTTGAAGTCACCCCCAACCAAAATTGGGAGCTACTCGGATCCGCAAATTAGAACCAGGTCCGCCAAAAACTCCGGTTTAAGCTCGGGTTGTGCAGCACCATACACTGGCACCAGAGCCCGGTTAAACCCATCAGCTTTGGACCTGACCTGAAATTTAACTGTGAAGTCACCCATCACTACACTTCGGACTTCCAGCGAATCGCATCTCACTACAAGCAAGATCCCATCCGATCTTCCTCGCGGAGGAAGGCAATGCCAATCAAAATCGACACCACCCGATAAAGTGCTGAGAAACTGAGGCGCAAAATTATCCCTACCAGTTTCAGAGAGAGCAATGAAATCTAGTCGATGCTCAAGAGACGCCTCAGCAAGAAACCTTCTTTTAGTCAAGTCCTTCAGACCTCTGCTATTCCAAAAGATTCCTTTCATATGTCATCATGAAATTTTTTGGCCGTTCGAATCCTAGCACTCCTACGAACCGCGGAAGCAGGATAAACCTTCTGCTTCCACTTACACTTGGGTTTACTATGGTCCTCCATTCGGTCCTCATAATCGGGGTCAGTTGGTCTTGCTACTGCATCCTCTAGAACTGCATCCTCTTCCTCAGATTCAAGAGTGGATGGTGCAAGATCCGCACAGAAGTTATCGAGCACTCTTACCCCTAACGCATCAATCTCTGCATCATTCATAGGTTTTACTGCTGCAAAGTTTCAGATTGTTTCTAAAGCGCATTCTGCTTCCAAATCTAGAAGATCATTAACCGAGTTAGAAATTTCACTATTAGTACTCCCTAGCGAAACTCCTAATTGGTTGGCATTATTAATAATCTCATCTTTAGAAAAATGCAATATAGAATTAGACATGTTGACTGACATACCAGTGGTGACCTCAATGTCACGAAGCTTGGCCGCCCTCATAGCGCACCTCTGTTGCATGTCATCAACCTCCGGGTGGTCCTGGAGACAAGAACTCATCTGTCGCCCCGCAGAGACCGGGTCAGGGAGCCCACCAAAGGCAATGACCTCCTCCCGAGTAAAACCTCGCGCTGAAGAGTCCGCCAAGGATACCGGAGGAGGCGGCGGTGGGCTCCGAAGCCCCACGGACGGGAAGCCGGGGGAGGGAGGCGCGGGCGCCGCCTGCTCGAACTCTCCCCCGCCCCAACCCTCTGTCCTGAAGGCGTCGCTGTCTTGACTGCCGAAGGAGGAGGAGGTGTCGAGGCCACCTGCCCCAGACCCCTACCCAGCACCATTAGAGAAGCGGCCGCTCTAGCCGCCACCATAGGAGAAGGAACTAGGTTTACCTGACCCAGACGGCCTCCCCCACGGCCGGCCATCGGCGGCGTCACCAGCGTATCCGGCGCCAGGATAGGAGGAGAAGAGGTCGAGGCCACCTGCCCCGGACTCCCCACCTAGGCACAACCTCCAAAGCAGACGACGTCTCCCGGCCCGAGTCCACTGGGGGAGCGGGGGAAAGCGAAACCACCTGAGGCTCCATCTCCCCACCCCCACCAAGGTCGTCGCCGAGTGCGTCCCCATCAAGCCTCCCACCACAGGACTATCAACAACATCAAACTCCAACACCGGAAGCGTGCACTCAAAAACATCATCAGAATCCACCCGGTCGCTCCAAAGTCTGGGAGGGGCAGACGCTGGCTCAAAGGACCCAAACCGCAAAGTACTCATCCGCACCGACGGAGCTGGGGCCGGCTCCACCCCGGGCCCATCCCCGGGCAACTGAGCAACATGTCCCGATCCGTTGGACCTCTCTCGTCCAGCCTCATCAGTCGGGTCCCCACTAGCACCCGCGTTGTCGTCACCCTCGTGCATATCCACATCAGTCCCATTAACCGCCTCGGCAAACGACTCTGTATCCTCAAACTCAATCTCAAGAGGAAACACCTCTCCCCTATAAGTCCACTTGACCACATCCGGGACGAACTCAATGTCCAGAACTGAAGGAAATATGACATAGAGGCAATAATAAAGTTATTATTTATTTCCTTACTTCACGATAAATGTTTATTATTCATGCTAGAATTGTATTAACCGGAAACATAATACATTTGTGAATACATAGACAAACAGAGTGTCACTAGTATGCCTCTACTTGACTAGCTCGTTGAATCAAAGATGGTTAAGTTTCCTAACCAT
Organism: Triticum dicoccoides; assembly: GCF_002162155.2. NCBI lineage: Eukaryota > Viridiplantae > Streptophyta > Magnoliopsida > Poales > Poaceae > Triticum > Triticum dicoccoides. The sequence goes on from NC_041382.1 coordinate 756,810,042, forward strand.
AGACATGAGTTGTCATTTGATTAACGGGGTCACATCATTAGAGAATGATGTGATTGACTTGACCCATTCCGTTAGCATAGCACTTGATCGTTTAGTTTGTTGCTATTTCTTTCTTCATGACTTATACATGTTCCTATGACTATGAGATTATGCAACTCCCGTTTACCGAAGGAACACTTTCTGTGCCACAAAATGTCACAACGTAACTGGGTGATTATAAAGGTGCTCTACAGGTGTCTCCGAAGGTACTTGTTGGGTTGGCGTATTTCGAGATTAGGATTTGTCACTCCGATTGTCGGAGAGGTATCTCTGGGCCCACTCGGTAATGCACATCACTATAAGCCTTGCAAGCATTGCAACTAATGAGTTAGTTGTGGGATGATGTGTTACAGAATGAGTAAAGAGACTTGCCGGTAACGAGATTGAACTAGGTATTGAGATACCGACGATTGAATCTCGGGCAAGTAACATATCGATGACAAAGGGAACAACGTATGTTGTTATGCGGTTTGACCGATAAAGATCTTCGTAGAATATGTGGGAGCCAATATGAGCATCCAGGTTCCGCTATTGGTTATTGACCGGAGACGTGTCTCAGTCACGTCTACATAGTTCTCGAACCCGTAGGGTCCGCACACTTAAAGTTTGATGACGGTTATATTATGAGTTTATGTGTTTTGATGTACCGAAGGAGTTTGGAGTCCCAGATGAGATCGGGGACATGACGAGGAGTCTCAAAATGGCCGAGACGTAAAGATCGATATATTGGACGACTATATTCGGACTTCGGAAATGTTCCGAGTGATTCGGGTATTTTTCGGAGTACCGGAGAGTTACGGGAATTCACCGGGGAGTATATGGGCCTTATTGGGCCATACGGGAATAGAGGAGAGAGGCCAAAAGGAAGGAGGACTGCGCCCCCCCTCTGGTCCGAATTGGACAAGGGGTGCAGCCCCCTTTTCCTTCTCCCTCTCCTCCTCTTTCCTTCTCTCCAACTCCAACAAGGAAAGGAGGAGTCCTACTCCCGGTAGGAGTAGGACTCCCCCCCTTGGCGCGCCCTTCTCCTAGGCCGGCCGCCTCCCCACTTGCTCCTTTATATACAGGGGCAGGGGGGCACCTCTAGACACAGAAGTTGATCAAGTTGATCGTCTCTTAGCCGTGTGCCACTACAAGAAACCTGTTAATCTGTGACGGATTTCTAATGACATTCTGAGAATCCGTCATAGTCGATGACGGTTTTCCCCAGTCCGTCATGGAAACCGTCATCGACCGGCAAGATGCAAACATGTGCAGAAACTTCATGAAGCCCTATGGCCTATCTATTTTCCTGGACAATGAAGATTTTAATTTTTAATGAAAAAATGAAGTCGGGACTCAATCCCCAAGTCCTTTTGGGTTAAAATACTAGCGTGTGACAACAACTCTACCGGCCTGAATAAAGGAGCATTCGGATGTTTCCTTTCGGTAATACACGGACAATATAAGTTTTATGAATAAAATAGTGCGCCATGGATCCGATATCATGCACGTCTCGCGTATTTGAATAGTTCAATTCTTATTGGTAATGTGGTGTGATAGACATAAAGCTTTGCACTCGCTCTAAAAAACTATATACATAATATGTGACTCCACAAACTAATTGATATTTACTTGAAAAAATATGAATATAATTTGTTAATTTCATCCGCATGGAATCAAAAGAGGAACTTCTTCTCTCTTTTTTAACTATAGTATAATTTATTCTCGAAACCATCATGATCCGCCAGGAGAAGATGACATAACGAGTTGTCGGGCTTAGCTTTGTTTTTTTAGCGTTGTCCAAAACTGTCATGGCCTGGTGTTGCTCTTTTTCTCTCAAGGAAACAGAACGCTCCAGCTGATGTGGCAATCCAGTGTGAGGGCAAACTCGCGTTTTGATTGGCTGACCAAGCCATCCCACAGATCACAGATCCAAACTGTCTGCTCCTCTGAGATCCGACGGCTAGCCAAGCTCCCACCTCTTTCTCGTGTCTTCTTCTAGAGAGCACCAACGCCCCCACACCTCCCGAACCCAAACATCCCCACTTCCCCAGTACCCACCTCCACCAGCCCCCGCCCGCTGGTGCCTCTCCTTCCCTCCTGGATCCTCGCCGTCGTGCACAGATCATCCCCTCCCGACGCCTCCACGCCGTGCCTAGCTAGTCCTCAACCGGCCATGCCGCCCGCACTGCCACCGCGCTGTCTCCCACGGCCGGATCCCGTTCAGATCCCCGAGGCCACCGTAATGGTGGATCACGGCGCGGCCACGGGCTTCCTCCGTCCCTACACAACGTCCACGGGTGCTCGCACCTGGCCCATCTCCTTCCTCAGATCCAGCGTCTAGCGATTGGGTTGGAGCATCGCCAGTGTACGCTCAGGGGAGATTGACTTCCTCAGATCCGTTCCCTACAACAAGCGCCACCAACCCTCCTCTGCCCCTGTCCCTCCCAATCAGCCTGATCCAGTCCGTGAAGGCTGACCTAGTGCACGCGCGTTAGTGCCCTTGATGCAGGTCGTGCCTCCTCTGGCTTGCCCTTGATGCAGGTCGCTGCATCACGCAAGCGGGTTTGTTCGTGGGGTTGCCAAACCGCGATGACGAGATCCGCAATGGGTACAGATGCTCGAGGTGCGAGGGCAATATGGGTGCCGCCATGTTCTCGTGATCCCCATCCAACGCCTCACATCCAATGTACAGAAGCGGCACCGAATCGAGCTAAAAACGGTGAGGAGCACCACCCACCAGAGTCATGTCGTCCACCATGAAGAGATAGGATGTGGAGAATCTCCAGCGAGGGATGGGCTGAGATGGAGTGGGAGTTGTGGCCTTAGTTGCAAATGTCCTTGTAATTTTAGTTTTTAATTTGAGTTTGTTTTTCATTCGTTCTTGGTTGTAATGTTTTTTGAGATAATGTTGTAATTTGATTTTATTTAATGATATGGGCAGAAATCTATGTAAAGTTATCGACTCAAAAAACGAATAATGTATGAGCCCAAAATATGTATAGACCCCAAATTAGTTGGTAGCTGACTTGGACAAAAACTAGTGAGCTAAACAGAATTAGTGGGTCAAAATCCTATTTGGACTGATTATTACATGGGCCAAAATTCTATTTAGCCCATTTACCACACAGGTTATACTAAAATTAGTGGGCCAAAATTATACTTGGGCTGATAAACATATGGGCTGCCATGTGAGATTCATGTTGGCCGCCATGTCAGATGATGACATGGAATGTATGGTCAACGCTGTTATCTAACAATAATATGTGACGGCCGAGAACCGTCATGGATCCATGACGGATCTGGTGATCCGTCAAGGAGTGCATGGTGATCAAATTATGACGTGATATACATGACGGATTTTCAGTCCGTCATGGCCGTCCAATCATGACGATTATGGACACATATGTGACAGCTTCAATCTGTCATGGATTAACACATTTCTTGTAGTGTGCGGTGCCCCCCTCCACCATAGTTCACCTCGATAATACTGTAGCGGTGCTTAGGCGAAGCCCTGCGTCGGTAGAACATCAACATCGTCAACACGCCATCGTGCTGACGAAACTCTGCCTCAACACTCGGCTGGATCGGAGTTCAAGGGACGTCATCGGGCTGAACGTGTGCTGAACTCGGAGGTGCCGTATGTTCGGTACTTGATCGGTCGGATCGTGAAGACGTACGACTACATCAACCATGTTGTGCTAACGCTTCCGCTTACGGTTTACGAGGGTACGTGGACAATACTCTCCCCTCTTGTTGCTATGGATCACCATGATCTTGCGTGTGTGTAGGAATTTTTTTGAAATTACTACGTTCCCCAACAGTGGTATCAGAGCCAGGTTTTATGCGTTGATGTTGTGCACGAGTAGAACACAAGTGAGTTGTGGGCGATATAAGTCGTACTGCTTACCAGCATGTCATACTTTGGTTCGGCGGTATTGTTGGATGAAGCGGCCCGGACCGACATTACGCGTATGCTTACGCGAAACTGGTTCTACCGACGTGCTTTGCACACAGGTGGCTGGCGGGTGTCAGTTTCTCCAACTTTAGTTGAACCAAGTGTGGCTACGGCCGGTCCTTGCGAAGGTTAAAACAGCACCAACTTGACAAACTATCGTTGTGGTTTTGATGTGTAGGTAAAATTGGTTCTTGCTTAAGCCCGTAGCAGCCACGTAAAACTTGCAACAACAAAGTAGAGGACGTCTAACTTATTTTTGTAGGGCATGTTGTGATGTGATATGGTCAAGACATGATGCTGAATTTTATTGTATGAGATGATCATGTTTTGTAACCGAGTTATCGGCAACTGGCAGGAGCCATATGGTTGTCGCTTTATTGTATGCAATGCAATTGCGCTGTAATACTTTACTTTATCACTAAGCGGTAGCGATAGTCGTGGAAGCATAAGATTGGCGAGACGGCAATGATGCTACTATGGTGATCAAGGTGTCGCGCCGGTGACGATGGTGATCATGACGGTGCTTCGGAGATGGAGATCACAAGCACAAGATGATGATGGCCATATCATATCACTTATATTGATTGCATGTGATGTTTATCTTTTATGCATCTTATCTTGCTTTGATTGACGGTAGCATTATAAGATGATCTCTCACTAAATTTCAAGATAAAAGTGTTCTCCCTGAGTATCCACCATTGCCAAAGTTCATCGTGCCCAGACACCACGTGATGATCGGGTGTGATAAGATCTACGTCCATCTACAACGGGTGCAAGCCAGTTTTGCACACGCAGAATACTCAAGTTAAACTTGACGAGCCTAGCATATGCAGATATGGCCTCGGAACACTGAGACCGAAAGGTCGAGCGTGAATCATATATTAGATATGATCAACATATTGATGTTCACCATTGAAAGCTACTCCATTTCACGTGATGATCGGTTGTGGTTTAGTTGATTTGGATCACGTGATCACTTAGAAGATTAGAGGGATGTCTTTCTAAGTGGGAGTTCTTAAGTAATATGATTAATTAAACTTTAATTTATCATGAACTTAGTCCTGGTAGTATTAGCATATCTATGTTGTAGATCAATAGCTCGCGTTATAGCTCCCCTGTTTTATTTTTGATATGTTCCTATAGAAAATTAAGTTGAAAGATGTTAGTAGCAATGATGCGGATTGGATCCGTGATCTGAGGATTATCCTCATTACTGCACAGAAGAATTATGTCCTTAATGCACCGCTAGGTGACAGACCTATTGCAGGAGCAGATGCAGACGTTATGAACGTTTGGCTAGCTCAATATGATGACTACTTGATAGTTTGGTGCACCATGCTTAAACGGCTTAGAATCGGGACTTCAAAGATGTTTTGAACGTCATGTACCATATGAGATGTTCCAGGAGTTGAAGTTAATATTTCAAGCAAATACCCGAGTTGAGAGATATGAAGTCTCCAACAAGTTCTATAGCTAAAAGATAGAGGAGAATAGCTCAAGCAGTGAGCATGTGCTCAGATTGTCTGGGTACTACAATCGCTTGAATCAAGTGGGAGTTAATCTTCCAGATAAGATAGTGATTGACAGAATTCTCTAGTCACCATCACCAAGTTAGTAGAACTTCGTGATGAACTATAGTATGCAAGGGATGATGAAAACGATTTCCGAGCTTTTCATGATAATGAAATTGATGAAGGTAGAAATCAAGAAAGAGCATCAAGTGTTGATGATTAACAAGACCACTAGTTTCAAGAAAAGGGCAAAGGGAAAGAAAGGGAACTTCAAGAAGAACGGCAAGCAAGTTGCTGCTCAAGTGAAGAAGCCCAACTTTGGTCCTAAGCCTGAGACTAAGTGCTTCTACTGCAAAGGGACTGGTCACTGGAAGCGGAACTGCCCCAAGTATTTGGCGGATAAGAAGGATGGCAAAGTGAACAAAGGTATATTTGATATACAGATTATTGATGTGTATTTTACTAGTGTTCGTAGCAACCCCTCGGTATTTGATACTGGTTCAGTTGCTAAGAGTAGTAACTCGAAACGGGAGTTGCAGAATGAACAGAGACTAGTTAAGGGTGAAGTGACGATGTGTGTTGGAAGTGTTTCCAAGATTGATATGATCATCATCGCACACTCCCTATACTTTCGGGATTAGTGTTGAACCTAAATAAGTGTTATTTGGTGTTCGCGTTGAGCATGAATATGATTTGATCATGTTTATTGCAATACAGTTATTCATTTAAGTAAGAGAATAAATTGTTGTTCTGTTTACATGAATAAAACCTTCTATGGTCATACACCCAATGAAAATGGTTTGTTGGATCTCGATTGTGGTGATACACATTCTCATAATATTGAAGCCAAAAGATGCAAAGTTAATAATGATAGTGCAACTTATTTGTGGCACTGCCGTTTAGGTCATATTGGTGTAAAGCGCATGAAGAAAATCCATGCTGATGGGCTTTTGGAATCACTTGATTATGAATCAGTTGATGCTTGCGAACCGTGCCTCATAAGCAAGATGACTAAGACTCCGTTCTCCGGAACAATGGAGCAAGCAACTGACTTATTGGAAATAATACATACTGATGTATGCAGTCCGATGAATGTTGAGGCTCGCGGTGTGTATCGTTATTTTCTGACCTTCACAGATGATTTGAGCAGATATGGGTATATCTACTTGATGAAACATAAGTCTGAAACATTTGAAAAGTTCAAAAACTTCAGAGTGAAGTGGAAAATCATCGCGACAAGAAAATAAAGTTTCTACGATCTGATCGCAGAGACAAATATTTGAGTTACGAGTTTGGTCTTCAATTAAAACAGTGTGGAATAGTTTCACAAAATCGTGCCTCCTGGAACACCACAACATAATGGTGTGTCCGAACATCATAACCGTACTATTATTGGATATAGTGCAATCTATGATGTTTCTTACCGATTAACCACTATAGTTTTGAGGTTATGCATTAGAGACAGCTACATTCACATTAAAGAGGGCACCATCTAAATCTGTTGAGACGACACCGTATGAACTATGGTTTGGCAAGAAACCTAAGCTGTCGTTTCTTAAAGTTTGAGGTTGCAATGCTTATGTGAAAAAGTTTCAACCTGCTAAGCTCAAACCCAAATTGGAGAAGTGCGTCTTCATAGGATACCCAAAAGAAAAGGTTGGGTACACCTTCTATCACAGATCCGAAGGCAATATATTCATTGGTGAGAATGGATCTTTTCTAGAGAAGGAGTTTCTCTCGAAAGAAGTGAGTGGGAGAAAAGTAGAACTTGATGAGGTAACTGTACCTGCTCCCTTATTGGAAAGTAGTTCATCACAGAAATATGTTCCTGTGACTACTACACCAATTAGTGAGGAAGCTAATGATGATGATCATATAACTTCAGATCAAGTTACTACCGAACCTCGTAGGTAAACCAGAGTGAGATCCGCACCAGAGTGGTACTGTAATCCTGTTCTGGAGGTCATATTACTTGACCATGACGAACCTACGAACTATGAGGAAGCGATGATGAGCCCAGATTCCGCGAAATGGCTTGAGGCCATGAAATCTGAGATGAGATCCATGTATAAGAACAAAGTATGGACTTTGATTGACTTGCCCAAAGATCGGCGAGCCATTGAGATTAAATGGATCTTCAAGAGGAAGACGGACGCTGATAGTAGTGTTACTATCTACAAAGCTAGAATTGTTGCAAAAGGTTTTCGACAAGTTCAAGGTGTTGACTACGATGAGAGTTTCTCACTATTATCTATGCTTAAGTCTGTCCGAATCATGTTAGCAATTACCGCATTTTATGAAATCTGGCAAATGGATAAACAAAACTGCATTCCTTAATGGATTTATTAAAGAAGAGTTGTATATGATGCAACCAGAAGGTTCTGTCAATCCTAAAGGTACTAACAAAATATGCAAGCTCCAGCGATCCATCTATGGACTGGTGCAAACATCTCGGAGTTGGAATATACGCTTTGATAAGTTGATCAAAGCATATAGTTTTATACAGACTTGCGGTGAAGCCTGTATTTACAAGAAAGTGAGTGGGAGCACTACAACATTTCTGATAAGCATATGCGAATGACATATTGCTGATCGGAGATAATGTAGAATTATTCTGCAAAGCATAAAGGAATGTTTGAAAGGAGTTTTTCAAAGAAAGACCTCGGTGAAGCTGCTTACATATTGAGCATCAAGATCTATAGAGATAGATCAAGATGCTTGATAAGTTTTTCAATGAGTACATACCTTGACAAGATTTTTAAGTAGTTCAAAATGGAACAGTCAAAGAAGGAGTTCTTGCCTGTGTTACAAGGTGTGAAGTTGAGTAAGACTCAAAACCCGACCACGGCAGAAGATAGAGAGAGAATGAAAGTCATTCCCTATGCCTTAGCCATAGGTTCTATAAAGTATGCCATGCTGTGTACCAGACCTATTATATACCTTGCCCTGAGTTTGGCAAGGGAGTAAAATAGTGATCTAGGAGTAGATCACTGGACATTGGTCAAAATTATCCTTAGTAGAATAAGGACATGTTTCTTGATTATGGAGGTGACAAAAGGTTCGTCGTAAAGGGTTACGTCGATGCAAGTTTTGACACTGATCCAGATGACTCAAAGTCTCAATCTGGATATATATTGAAAGTTGGAGCAATTAGCTAGAGTAGCTTAGTGCAGAGCATTGTTAACATAGAGATTTGCAAAATACTTACGGATCTGAATGTGGCAGACCCGTTGACTAAACTTCTCTCACAAGCAAAACATGATTACACCTTAGTACTCTTTGGGCATTAATCACATAGCGATGTGAACTAGATTATTGAATCTAGTAAACCCTTTGGGTGTTGGTCACATGATGATGTGAACTATGGGTGTTAATCACATGGTGATGTGAACTATTGATGTTAAATCATATGGCGATGTGAACTAGATTATTGACTCTAGTGCAAGTGGGAGACTGAAGGAAATATGCCCTAGAGGCAATAATAAAGTTATTATTTATTTCCTTACTTCATGATAAATGTTTATTATTCATGCTAGAATTGTATTAACCGGAAACATAATACATGTGTGAATACATAGACAAACAGAGTGTCACTAGTATGCCTCTACTTGACTAGCTCGTTGAATCAAAGATGGTTACGTTTCCTAACCATAGACATGAGTTGTCATTTGATTAACGGGGTCACATCATTAGAGAATGATGTGATTGACTTGACCCATTCCATTAGCATAGCACTTGATTCTTTACTTTGTTGCTATTGCTTTCTTCATGACTTATACATGTTCCTATGACTATGAGATTATGCAACTCCCGTTTACCGGAGGAACACTTTGTGTGCCACCAAACATCACAACGTAACTGGGTGATTATAAAGGTGCTCTATAGGTGTCTCTGAAGGTACTTGTTGGGTTGGCGTATTTCTTGATTAGGATTTGTCACTCCGATTGTCGGAGAGGTATCTCTGGGCCCACTCGGTAATGCACATCACTATAAGCCTTGCAAGCATTGCAACTAATGAGTTAGTTGTGGGATGATGTGTTACAGAACGAGTAAAGAGACTTGCTGGTAACGAGATTGAACTAGGTATTGAGATACCGACGATCGAATCTCGGGCAAGTAACATACCGATGACAAAGGGAACAACGTATGTTGTTACGCCATTTGACCGATAAAGATCTTTGTAGAATATGTGGGAGCCAATATGAGCATCCAGGTTCAGCTATTGGTTATTGACCGGAGACGTGTCTCGGTCATGTCTACATAGTTCTCGAACCCGTAGGGTCCGCACGCTTAAAGTTTGATGACGGTTATATTATGAGTTTATGTCTTTTGATGTACCGAAGGAGTTCAGAGTCCCGGATGAGATCGGGGACTTGACGAGGAGTCTCGAAATGGTCGAGACGTAAAGATCGATATATTGGACGACTATATTCGGACTTCGGAAAGGTTCCAAGTGATTTGGGTATTTTTCGGAGTACCGGAGAGTTACGGGAATTAGCCGGGGAGTATATGGGCCTTATTGGGCCATACGGTAATAGAGGAGAGAGGCCAAAAGGAAGGAGGTCTGCGCCCCCCCCTCTGGTCCGAATTGGACAAGGGGTGCAACCCCCTTTTCCTTCTCCCTCTCCTCCTCTTTCCTTCTCTCCAACTCCAACAAGGAAAGGAGGAGTCCTACTCCCGGTAGGAGTAGGACTCCCCCCTTGGCGCGCCCTTCTCCTAGGCCGGCCGCCTCCCCCTTGCTCCTTTATATACAGGGGGAGGGGGGCACCTCTAGACACAGAAGTTCATCAAGTTGATCGTCTCTTAGCCGTGTGCGGTGCCCCTCTCCACCATAGTCCACCTCGATAATACCGTAGAGGTGCTTAGGCGAAGCCCTGCGTCGGTAGAACATCAACATCGTCACCACGCCGTCGTGCTGACGAAACTCTCCCTCAACACTCGGCTGGATCGGAGTTCGAGGGACGTCATCGGGCTGAACGTGTGCTGAACTCGGAGGTGTCGTATGTTCGGTACTTGATCGGTCGGATCGTGAAGATGTACGACTATATCAACCGCGTTGTGCTAACGCTTCCGCTTACAGTCTACGAGGGTACGTGGACAACACTCTCCCCACTCGTTGCTATGCATCACCATGATCTTGCGTGTGTGTAGGAATTTTTTTGAAATTACTATGTTCCCCAACAAGAACACTCACAAGGAGTTGGGCCACCCCATGGGCGCGGGTGAATGCCATATCCACTTTCTCAGTTTTTCCAACCATTATACCCAGAGTACCCACAACTCGAGCATCTGTCAAAGGCTCAAAGGGAGCCCCGGAAAACCGCAGCCACACCTGAGTGAGCAGCTTTCCCTTAGGCTCCACCTTCTTGCACTCGTGAAATTCCAGAATGCGTAGTACCGGGGACCTTGCACAACCCAAAACTTAGCAACCTCTGCAAATCGTCCACCGTTGGGAAATCAACCCTAAACACATTGTCCTCTATATGGACAAGCTCCCACTGAAAATCACCTGGAGCCAGTTCCTGAAGTCTCTGCACAATCTGAGCCTCAGAAACCACTCCCTGGTTAGCTTTCACAATTCCGGTAGTCAAGCTCTGCGTCTCTACCGTAATCTCTATCGCAGCCGGGGACTCAAAGAACATCAGCTCAGCATAATATACTCCATACATCGTAAGAGCTGGGACCTGATCACGCAGAAGTGGGAAATCCCCCGAGGCATGTGCTGGCTTACCACACGAATCGCACAGCTCCGCCACGCACTCAGCAATGAAGTGACCCTTCTCACCACATCGATAGCATAGCATCTTCTCCTTCTTACGCGCCCACTTGGATGCCCTCTTAGACTCTGACCTGTCACCTGCCTCTGCAGAAACACCAGTAGCAGGAACCTCCACGTTGGCCAATGCCGTCACTACCTCCATCGCCTAGCTAGGCAGTTCGGTCGACGGAACGGGATCGGCCGCCGGTGGCGGAGGCTGTCTGCGGTACCGACCACGACCACCACGATGACCACGGTATCCACCTCTCTGCCGATAGTCTGGTCCAGAAGTTCCCTCGACAAAACCACCTGGAGGTCCGAGAAATGGTCTCTCAGCAGAACCATCACCCTGCCAGGCATAACCACGTCCACCTCCCGTAGACGACGATCCACGGTGCTAGCCATCTCCATAAGCATCATATCCATCGTCCCCCGCTGTCCCCGGGGCGGTTCATTGGACTCTCCTGCAACCTCGTTCTGCCTCGTCTGCGTTGGGCCCGATCGTTTTTGCGTCGGCCTCGCGACGTAGTGCGGCGGTTGTGCGGCACGAGGCTGCGGAGCAGCACCACGCCCCACAGCCGCAGGTGTCGATGGCCTCGGCGGAGCAAAGCCGCTCCCCACAGTAGTATTAGCCGGCGCGGGAGGCCGTAGACCACCACGCCCGACCGCCGTCGGCACACCCGCCGTCAGCGCAGGTCGCGGGCCGAGCGGAGCTCCCCGTCCAGCAATCCCCGGGCCCTGAAGCGGCGGCTGAGAACCAAGGCCAGACCCGCCCCGACCCGAGGCGGCAGCAGCAATCGGAGTCGGCGGTCTCGGGCCGTTCGCTCCACCACCACGACCCACGGTAGTGGGGTTTGCACCGGCCAGCGCTGGCGGTCGCGGCGCAGCCTGCGTCGCGCCCCCACGTCCAGCCCCAGCCGCCGGCAACGTTGGAGTGGCGCGGCCGGTTCCCGGCAACATAGCCGCCCCACCCGCGACAGCGCTTTTGCCTGGCGGCGCGGCTGACCCGCGGCCAGCCATAGCCGGGAAGGCAGGGATGCGTCGAGCCCTACCAGTTCCACACGCCCGGAACCCTGGCTTGCCGCGCCTCGGAACCCTAGACCAAGCAGACGTCGGCGAACACAGAGGAAACGTGATCGAACAAGTGCATGGGGCGTCGCAGCTTGGAGGAATAGGGGTCGGGTTAGCCTGGGCCACATACCCAGCTAACCCTGGCCCGTCTAAGCTCGGGCCCAACTCACCCAGAGATGGCCCAACTGTACACGCACCCATCTCGTGGCCCAACAGGCAATTCAAATGCAGCGCCCGCTTAGCGGAGATCCCGATCGCCCGAGCCGCCGGCGATGACGCCATAGCCATCTCCGGCGCCCTAGACGCGGTTTGCCGGCGCACATTCTTCTTCCTCTTAATTGTGATCCACGATTCCGGCCTAATCAAATCGAAAAGAGTAAGATTTGGAAGACTTACCTTCGGGAGGGGACCTTTCCATGGCCTGATTGCCGTCGCCGCCGTTCTCCGGTGAACTACGCGACAGATCATTTCTTTCTTCTCTCCCGCGTGCAATCCAATTCTTGCCGGATCGTCAGGTGGCAAAACACTATCGATTGTTGTTGCCACTTCATCTTTGTTGTACCCTGAATGAAAAAACTCACATATGAGATCTGACGGAGTCGGAGACGGTGGAGAACTCGCCGGGATCCCATCCCCGTCGTCGTCTGCATCCTCCTCATCCGGATTGGCAAGAGCCCAGAACCGGCCTCTGATTCGCCGGCCATCACCGGCGGCTAGGGACGGCACAGCCGCGACCGTGGCCCCGGTCGCCCGCCCAGTCACCCTTTCGCCCATCCCCACGTCGTTTCACCTCTCTCACTCAAACACCTAGATAGACAGTATATAATAAATAATAGACTGAAGATGTTAAGACCGTTTCAAGCGTTCTCATCGCATAGCAGCCATTGCCTGCTGCTTCAGTATCTTTCTTTGAGAAACTACTGAAGAACTTGGTTCCACGGCCTTACCCTGCTGCTTCAGTATTGACGCGGTCTAGGTTCCAAGGAGACATAGTTGACTATCATAACTCACAAACCTTGTAGAAGGCATTTAAACTCTCACTATAGAAAAAAAAGTTCTCACTTCCTCTTATTAAAACTGGAACGCTTGTTGTATGAATTCCATGTCACTACTTTCAACTTAAGAGTTCCCACAAAAAAAGAACTTTCAACTTAAGAGGTAAAAGTCCAATATTAAAATCATGAAGTAAAGTTTTTAGACCGCGGATTAAGCAGAGAAATAATGACCGACATTGCATCATCCTGAATTGCAAAATAACAGCTTAAAAAAAGAGTGAACACATATTATATTAAAGTAAATTTTATGTAATAAAAGGATGGATATACAATGGCGCCAATGAGGACTACTTTTGATTATAGTGATGAAAATTTTCTTGAAAGTTAAGTACACCGGACACGCCCACCAACATTGGATAGACGTCCCTGGTCTATTTGGACTATTTGGGTACATGCTCATAGCATCTTTTTGCTAGGTAAGCCTTGAAATTTCAGCATTTTCTACTAACCCTCATGCACTGTACATTTTACTTCAAGGTGAATTGAGGTTTAAATGGTGAGAGCAGACGATCTATACACGTGCCTGCTGGTCCATATTATCCAGTCGGTCGCGTTTTCATGCAGATCAGCGCCCAAAACAAAGTTAAAGCAGATAGGGAAAGGGAAAACATTTTAATAAAATAAGCTGTTATTTCCTCAAAATAAAATAGGCGGTTAGCTAGTAGGGACCATCTTGATGAATGTTCTTTACCTAATGCCGAAGGTACTTTTACAGTGGACGGGGCCTGGACAGGGGAAATTTTGGTCCTTCACAGCGTCGATAGCCATCAATCTCAGGGAAGAATTCGTTCCCGAAAAGCACCCATCACCGACTCCCATGTCTCTCTCTCTCCCTCCCTCGATAACGGTGACTGTCCCTTGCAACACCAGAAACAAGAACATGTATGGCACTCCACGAGCAAAGGACGGGA
>NC_041382.1:756824620-756830698 GCF_002162155.2 Triticum dicoccoides
TTGTTCTCCACCATTTGTGGCAGCTGGTTCTTCAGGATAGTTCATTTACAATCCGGGGCAATACAAATTACATGTCTAATCTAAGTATATATTTCTGTAATACAAGTTTAAGTTACAAAATTGTTGGTTCTCACAGTTTAGCAAGAATGTGTGTCAAGACAAATATTTTATAAGACCAAACGAATTTTTATTAATCTCTAAAACGAATCAGCAAAACGGAAAACCTGAATATGTCCAACATACACATAACTACTTGACTATACACACATATAGTTGCTAGTTATAATTACTTGACTATACACAAAGTACACATGTGCCTGCGACTGCAGATATGCACTCAAGCCATGAGGCCAGCAACGGCAAGAAAAACGGCGAGGCCATACCCGATGGCCTCCACATTGGTGGCAGTGGAGACAGGGGTCGGCGGGGGAGCATTGCTTGCACTTGGTCCGCTGGCTGGGGCGGGTGACGAGGAGGAGCCAGACATGACATCGATCTTGACCTTCATGCCACCCGCGCAGTGGCCAGGGAAGCCACAAATGAAGTACCGGGTGCCGGAGGCGGTGAGGGTGATGACATCATTCCCAGAGTTGAGGGTGGTGATGGGGCTGGCGGTGCTGCAGGAGTCGTAGTCGGCCTTGCTGACCTCGAGGACATCATGCGCTTGAGGGGAGTACTTGAAGACGATCTGGTCGTCGGCTTTGAAGTTCCCGAAGGACGCCCATGTGCCGTAGTTGGTGCTGAGGTCCCACGCTCCGCCGGGCTCGCCAACGTTGTAGATCGCCGCTGATGCGGTGCTCAGGATGGCCATCACAGCCATGGCGAGAAAAATGGTTCGTGTGACAGCCATTGAGGCTTGAACTGCAAGGAGAGCTTAGCAGAGGAGATTACAAGGGAGGTGCTGATGTTTTGGTCCTTGAGCGGAGAATGTGTTTGCTTCCCTAGGTGGCGGTGTCCGGTCCTATATATAGGACAATCCTGGCCGGGTGGGACGGAGAAACATGTGCGGTTGGTGGGACTTTGAATATTGTGTGTAGGTGGGAACACAAGCAGCTGGTACGTACTTGATCAAAATAGACTGAGTTTGTGAAGACCGGGCTGTGCTGTTAGCCTGCTGACCATTTCACGCGTTCTTTTCCTTTTTCTTCAATATGGACGCGGTCTACAAGACATGACGTAGACTAACACGATCCACATACCTTCTGACGTAGATCCTAAAATGTTGACAAATCATTTTTTATTACTGGATTCGACATATTAAAGAGACCCTAAAATGTTGTTGTTGGGATTATTTAATTATATGCACTAATTCAATATCAAGTACAAATGGTACATTTGGTCACTCTATAATGTTAACCTATATACCTATATATTAATAACAGATTTTTTTTAGGGAATATATAAATAAGAGCTTTTTTTTACCACATAGTAGAAAATGGAGGTCCTACTGATTTGGAGGCCCTGTGCAGCCGAACACTCTCCACAGGTGCGTGGTACGGGTTTGCCGTTGGAGGCCTGTTGCATGCCTTGATTAGGATCGTGCCTTGAATAGGTTACATGGAGGATATATATAGAGGCCAAGATCCAAGCGAATTTCTACCATTGCCGCCAAGATAAACATGGCCTTTCGTTTTAGATAAAATTTACTTGATTGCAGGCTGGAAGCTCCATTTTTACCAGTTTTAAATTCCTCTTTGTATGTGGTATTAACGCTTTAATTCTTTATTTTGATGCTCGTCTTTTAAGCAATACATATCGCTTGCTTTCTATGTTGATAGTATTGACTTGTTTTGTTGGAACAATGTTGTAACTTTTTGTAACACTGAAGCTGTAATTTAATTAGTTGTACCGTGCAACACATGTAGTAGAAAGCTGGAAATTAGACCGGAGAAATCTATCCAGCACTTGTATCAAAAGTAGTCCTCGTTACCATGATATATCTAGGTTATCCATCAACAATGACCGAAGGAGAGGATCCCCATGTGAATGAATTACTCAAAGCACCACAAAGTGATGAAATTTTAATTACAAGTTTGCGTGTGAGGAGAGATTCTATTGTTCATTGTTTTTGAGATAGCTCACCAGTCATGCCAAATGGTAGGAGAGATAGTCCCGCCAAGACATAGTGGATATTTGTAAACTTTAATTCAGTTTAATAATGCGTCGCACAATATTATTTCACTCGATGATGTTATTTTGCAATCCAGGATGATGCACTATGGCTCAATTGCACGGTTCAGCATGCCAGATGATAGCTCCATTCTACCAAATCTAAACGTGTTTTGTGTGTGTGTGTGTGTGTGTGTGTGTGTGTGTGTGTGTGCTCAATTTAAAACGTGTTAACTTAACTGTATATTGTATGAAAGCTTTACTTCTTGATTTGAACATTGGAATTTTGTTCATCGTTCTCCTTCTAAATTGGAGGTTGTGACTTTTTTTGTCGTTGAAACTTGAAAGGTGTAAAATAAATCACTAGAGGTTGTAACATAATTAGTTCTAAAGTGAAATTCAGGTAGTAAAGATGAAATATTGAATAAACGAAGTTAAAAGTTTTTCTTTTTTGAGAGAAGAGAAGTTCGAGTTGAATGCTGATCAACGAACCCTTGATGTACGTGATCAGGGACATGGATTGTGATAGTCTACATCGCGTAGACCGCGTCGATACCGAAGAAAAGAAAAGCAACGAGTGAAGCAGTCAGTAGGCCCGGTCTTCAGATCTTCTGTCGATCTATTATCTATTATATATCTATACATGTTTCACTATGATGACCAAGTAGTAGCTGCATGCTGCGTAGCTTGCTTGTGTTCCCACGTAACATTCAAAGTCCAAAATTCAGATAGGTACTCTATTATATGTACCCTATATATGCTACGGCATACGATCAATGCAAATATTCACAATCCACAAGAACTAACCTGTGTCAAGAGAAATGTTGTATAAGACAAAAAGATTCTGTATTAATAAATCCTCCAAAATGAATCAGCAATACACAAAGCCCGAATACGTCCAACATACACATAACTACTTGACCATACACACAGATAGTTGCTAGTAATAATTACTTGAATCTACATAAAATACACATGTGCCTGCGTCTACAGAGATGCACTCAAGCCACGAGGCCGACAACGGCCAGCAAAACGGCGAGGCCGAAACCCGCGGCCTCCACATTGGTGGCAGCAGAGACAGGTGTCCGCGGGGGAGCGTTACTTGCACTTGGGCCGCTGGCCGGGGCGGGTGATGTAGAGGAGGAGCCTGGCATGACATCAATCTTAACCTTCATGCCGCCAGCGCAATGACCAGGGAAACCGCAGATGAAGTAGCGGGTGCCGGTGGCGGTGAGAGTGACAACATCATTCCCAGAGTTGAAGGTGGTGACAGGGCTGGCGGTGCTACAGGAGTTCATAGTCTGCCTTGCTGACCTCGAGGACGTCGTGTGCCTGAGGGGAGTACTTGAAGACGATCTGGTCATTGGTTTGGAAGTTCTTGGAGGATGCCCATGTGCCGTAGTTGGTGCTGAGGTCCCATGTGCCGCCCGGCTGCCCCACGTTGTAGATTGCCGCAGACGCCGTGCTCAGGACGGTCATCGCGGCAACTGCAAGAAAAATGGTTCTCGTGGCAGCCATTGAGGTTTGAACTGCAAGGAGAGCTAGCAGAGGAGATTGTAATGCAGGTGCTGTTGTATTGGTCCTTGAGCGGAGATTGTGTTTGCTTCCCATGGTGGTTGTGTCGGGTCCTATATATATACAGTACAGGCTATGCCCTGGTGGGTTGAAGAAACGTGTACGGTAGGTGGAAGCCTGGACTATTATCGTACGTGCCTGGATTTTGGACTTTGAATGTTGTGTAGGTGGGAACACAAGCAAGCTGGTACATACTTGGTCATACTCAAACACGTAGGAGTCTATGATAATCATCGATCGACTGAACATCTGAAGACCGGGCTGTGTTGTTGGCCTGCTGACCTTTTCACGTGTTTCCTTTCCTTTTCCTCCAGTATTGACGTGGTCTACAAGACATGACATAGACTGCCACAATCACATACCTTCTGACGTAGATCCAACTGCCCAGTTGCATTTCAACTCTCTCTAAAAAAGCCTCTAACTTCCTCTGTTAAAATTGTCAGCTTTCAACTACCTGAATTCCAGCTGGATCACAAATTCACAACTAATTAAAATTGCAGCTTTTAAATTTCAAGAATCAAAAGTAACAACTCTCCTAAAAGCAAAATATATTTATGGCAAAAAAGTACTCCTATGACATTAAGCTCAAGAAGTAATGCTTTAGTACCACAGAGTTATAAAATTTGAAATTGGGAAATTGGCATTCAGCCCACGAACATTCAGCGGAACAAATGACTGACTTTGCATCATCCTAGATTGTAAAAACAAGGTTTAGATTATGACTGATAATATATATTTAAATTGAATTAAAGTTTTACTGGAATAAAAGGCTAGATAGTGCCGGTGACAGGGACTAGTTTTGATGAAAACGATAAACAAGTCTTGAAGAATAGATACATAATCATTATTGTTGGATAGATGTCTCTAATCCATTTGAAACTATTTGTGGTGCATGCGCTAAAAGTATTAATGTGAGGCGAGCCTTGAAACACCATCTTTTTCAACTAGCCCTTGATGCACAATGTAATTTGCTACTAGGCGATTTGAGACTATAACATAGAGACAACACACATGCATGTCTATGCTCAGTGCCTCTCGGGGTCGAGCGATGGTCGTGCTTCCGTGTCGTAATCCCTCTTGAGGACATCGTGTTTGGACCTTGCAACGATTGGAGGGACCAGAGGCAACGGTGCTAGGTCGCGGCCGCCTCGTCTTCTTCGTGCCATCGGGCCTTTGGAGCGGGGTCTGCAGCGACTTGCGGCGGTGAGGTGGTGGCTGTCAGTGGTTGTTGTCGTGTGGCAATACGGTAGCCTCCAGCCGGTCCGGCGACGGCATTTTGGCCATGTTCTTGCTCGCTGCAGTGTCGTCCGATGGGGTGCGATGGGGCGGCTACCCGCCTTTTTCGGTGGTGGCGGCCCCCGTGGTCATGTGTATGGCGTGGAGGCTGGGTCTTGTGGTGCTGACGGCTTCTATGAGGATGGCGGAGGTATGGGACGCCCCCTCCACCAACAAATCGGGTTTGATGCGGCTCGGCGGGTGACACATGTATCTCTTCTGGAAGCGTCATGGCATGCCTGCCACCAGCAGGTGCTATGCATGATATCTCATGCGCAGACGTCAAGTCATGCTTGCCGTCGGCAGCTGCTATATGGTGGGTTTGACAGAGTTGTCATGCTTAGCCTGTTCCTATTGTATCGAAGGTGGTGCGACTGAGACCGGAGGCGAGGCAACATGGGACGTCTTTGTCTTCCGGTTTCACCTACTGCAATATCTGGCTAGCGAGGTGTCGGTAGCGGACAAGTGTTGGTGGTAGAAGCAACTTTAGCGATGAGCATGCACACTCCGATGGAAACACTAGAACTCTGATCACGCTATATCGACGCGCGTTGCGTGGTACCATTGCTGAAGGTGGCGGATCGAAACTTGGCTTTGGAAATGAAATCCGAAGATCGACCTTGGGTTGGACCTGTCATTATCGGCGCACGTGTGAAGATTTCTTTCTTTTTATTTTATAATAGGGTTAGTGCATATCTGGTGCAGTTACTATTGCGAGGCATGTGGCCTCGGATATTTTTAGTTTTCATGTCAGTGTTGTTCTGCTGCTGAATTTTTTAATAATAAGTAATATATGGATGCGTGCATCACTTGATGCAGAGGCCCGAGTGTATCCTCCTTTTTAGAAAATGTGTTGCCACTGTCAGGTTCAAAAATAAAAGGCCAAAGCTAGAGTTTTTACCTTACGGCACCATAACTAATAACTGAGGTACATATGTCCTGGCTTTGACAAATGCAGCAAAGACACGATTGCCAAAGGAGCCCAACGCACCAAAGAGAAGCATGGCTACAGTGTCGATCTGGAAAAAAAATTATATGAGACCAGGTCTCACGGTTAGCAGGTGAGGCCTGTCCTGATGGATGACACGTGGCATTCACAAATCGTAAAGCATTTAACCC